>NW_015151765.1:28757-29976 GCF_000732505.1 Cyprinodon variegatus
AGAAGACGTAGAGTTTTAATCATAGAGTCGATGTCCGCTAGCTGAGCTAACGGCGCTTTAACAAACCCTGAGGGGTTTTAGAAAGTCGCACATTATTCCAGGAATGTCGTGTTCTAAAAGAAGAAAACAAAGCGCCGCTGGCGTCTATCAGAACCGGTTCAACCAGAAACTGCTAGTTCCTCATCATCCTGTCAGCTGCAGCAGGAACAGGCCTGACCAACATGGAGGCCTGACCAGCATGGAGGCCTGACCAACATGGAGGCCTGACCAACATGGAGGCCTGACCAACATGGAGGCCTGCTGTCATTTAGACAACAAACCATTAAACATCTTAGAATAATAATAACCATGAAAACAGGATTCAGCTCCATTTAACGCTGTAACAGAACCAGAACCAGAACCAGAACCAGAACCGGGCCTTTATTAGCTCTATGGACCAGTTTAACACCAGTTTAACAGTTTTCTAAAGAGAAAAGCTTTTAAACAACTTCCCTTTTCCATTAAACTTTACAAAAAGCTCAAGTTTCAATCCGATTTAAAGCATTAAAGATGAGACCTTCTCATTGGTCTGAACACAACATGAAGATCAGGTATGAAAGAACCAGGTGAGCAAACGAGCTGCTGTGTTTAGTCAACATTCAGTTACGTAATAACTCCTCAGATTCGACTCAGCGACTCGGAGCTGCATCACTTCTGTCCCGCTTCTGCATTTTTCACATGTTTCCTGCTTCTAATTATAACAAACACAGAAGGTCGATTCGGCTCCTGCTCGCTTCTCCTCAGCGGCGACAACGTTCCTGAACTACAGCAGGGATGCATGATTGGCAGAGAGAGCAAACCACCTGCAACACCTGCATGACGCCTCAGCTAAACACCAGCAGAGATCCAGACGCTGCTGAGCTGTCCGTCTCTGAGCGCTGGAAGCTGAGCTCCAGGAGGGCGGCGGCTGAAACCCGAGATGTTTCACACCAAACACCAATATTGTGCCTGCCTTTCCGCTCCGCATCAGTAAACAAGGCGATACGGAGCCACGCAGGACGGCACCAAGGTGACGGCAGCTCAGGAGGCCCAAAATAAATGATAGATGAGGGGTCATCTATGGCTGGGAGGAAAGCGGCCGCCTTCATTCAGGACGCTCTGGTTCCAGGGCCGTACCCGGCCTGTCCGGGGCCCTGAGCAACATCTGCTTTCTGTCCATAGCATCCATTACTGCAATTAA
>NW_015151765.1:31564-34171 GCF_000732505.1 Cyprinodon variegatus
TCCAGAGTGTTGTTCAGCATGGGGGTGAGTAGAAAATGAAGGCTAATCATGTTTTGGGTGTACTATTCCTTTAAATTCTATTCTGGATTTAACAGGAAGCCAATGAAGAGAAGCCAGGATAGGCGAGATATGATCTCTCTTTTTCATTTTCATCCAATGAGCCGCCCAGCTTCACATCGACTCATCTGCTGCCCCCTTCAGGCCAATCAGGAGCCTGGATGGCGCTTTGAGACGGGCCCAGTTTACATGGTCAGATGTTTTATGAAGGACAGGGAAAAAAAAAAAAAAAAAAAATAAAAAAAAAAAAAAAAAAAAAAAAAAAAAAAAAAAAAAAAAAAACAGTCCAGGATTTTGCATTTATTGGGATTAATGTCTGAATTAAAGACGCAGCTCTTTCCTGTCGTAGACATTAAGAAGGTCCTGGAGTCATTTTGGAGAAAAGTTTCTCCTGGTTTTCATCAGAAATGTTCCCTTTCTTTAGTTGGTCGCTGTAGATAAACTCAGATCAGTCAATCAGCTGCTGAAGGATCTCATTATGACTCCTCAGCATGACACAGACACCACCGTGCTGAATAGTAGCTGCATTCCTTCCTCAAGTTCAAACAGCTAAATCTTTGCCACCTTTTCTTTCTAGAAGTTATTGAAACCGTTTTATGATGAGAAGCTCAAACTCAGCGTCTAAACATCTGATTGGTCGTTCAGGTTCTGACCCGCAGGCGTATGGAGGAGCGTTGATGACTGCGTTCCGTTGAACCGCCATGTAGGCTGGAAACTATAAAGACCTTTAAAGTGTTTCTGCAGGTTAAGAAAATAAATCTAGACGAATTATTAAAAAAAGTATTTTATTTACATGAAACATTGAATGAAAATTATTTCAACAATTTTAACAAAAAAACCTTTAGAAGCTGCCGTCATTTGAGCCTCCGCTGAAAATCATCCCTTCTAGTTTAGACTCAGTTTAAAAGGACAAACTGGATCCTTTAATAAATAAACATCTGAGCAAAGAAAAAAATAAGTGAACCTGAGAACCAACCGCAGTCCTTAAAGGGAAACGTCCATTTTCTTTCTAAGCCCCTGAACTCATCGCTACATGAAGGAATCGTTTCCCACCTTTAGCGGCTCCAGAAACGCTAGAAAATATAAAAGTGGAGCCTCTGCTCCATACAGTGATCAGTCTGTCAACAGCAGAAGGACGACGATACAGAAACACGACGGGGAGGGGGGACCAACATGAGGGGAACATCGGGGCCACAGCAGATCCCAGTTCCTGGGGGGGTCACTAACCTGCAACGCTGAGATGAACCGAGNAAAGCTTTCAAAATGCTCTAAAATCAAGTTTATCTTTTAAACTTGATGTTTTAATAAAGTTATCTCAGAGTTCTACGATTAGGGCCACTGATAAAATAAAAAAAGGTTCAACTCAATTTTATTTCAGTATAATATGAGTAAAAACTCAGAATTCTGACTTTAAACCAAATGCTAACAAACATGTTAGCATGAAGCTGTATCCATGTCTGTTTAGAGTCTAGTTCTCTGGTTTTAATCTTTCTTCCATTAATCAAACAGCATCAGCAGGGATGGAAAACTCTCCTCATTCCATCATTTTCCACCAATGTGTTCCTGTTCCTCCCAAACACCTGAAGCTCCACATCTCTGTCTCCATGGAGACCATCAGCATTATGATCCACAGTTCTCAGATTAAAGTCAGAATTCGGACTTTTCCCCCATATTAACCTGAAAATAATTTAAAGATCAATAAACTTTATTTCCCAGTGACCCTTATCCTCTTCCGTAGAGTTCATCTATCTGTAGATCAGGCGTCAGCAACCCGCGGCTCTTTAGCGCCCCCTTGCGGCTCCATTAAGCTTTTTGAAAAATGTATGAAAATGGAAAAAGATGGAATTTCTTTAGTTTGTTTTATTGTTGAGTGCAGGAGGTCAACCAAACATTCATTATGTTTCTAACGCTGTTCAGATTTGTATAATAAATTAATTCTACCTGCTGCAGACACCTGATGCCTCCTGCTGACCTCATCCCCCAACAGGAAACTTTATTAGTTTCTAATGGGCTTTATGGGGTTTTACAGTTTATTTTAGAGGATAAATATTTTTCATTTTTATAATCACTTATAATTTATTAAAATAGTGGTTCCACCTGAAAAATATTCCTCAATGTCTTCCTGTTGTACAGACGATGGGATCAGAATCAGAAATGCTTTAATGATCCCAGGAGGGATTATCTTTCCAGTTTATACTTTGGGAGCTGAACTTGCTTTAATCCACATTTAGCTGCTAAACTCTCTGGGATTAAAGGGTTAAAGCAGAGGGATTAGCGGATCCAGACCCAACCTGATTTAAAACATTTATAAATTACAGCATGTTGACTGACGGCAGTGTCTAATTTCACTTGCTCCTCTTCTCCTGTTAATACGGTAAAGCCCTGGGGAGCGTCTGGCTCCAGGCTGCGCGTGATCCAAATGAGCCAATGAGCTGTCAGTCTGGGTTGATGCTGCTGCTACTTTTAGACACAGCAGGCAAACCTGTGGCAAGCCGGGCGATGGGAAAGAAGGAGAAGACCATGAGAAAAAGAGAGCAGAGAAAGTGTGGA
>NW_015151765.1:39565-50935 GCF_000732505.1 Cyprinodon variegatus
GCCCCCAGGAAGCGGGACCCGGCCCCCCAGGAAGCGGAATGGCCCCCAGGAAGCGGGACCCGGCCCCCCAGGAAGCGGAATGGCCCCCAGGAAGCGGGACCCGGCCCCCCAGGAAGCGGAATGGCTCCCAGGAAGGGGCGCGGCCCCGGATTAGATGCATTATAATCCAGATCTCAAAGATCATTTTCTGTGAATCAAACTGGATAAAAACAATCTGTTCAGTTTAAAGAAAAGCAGAATTTCTTCCTTCTTTGTGCTTTTTGTCTCTAGAGATAAAATCTACAAACGTTAGAAAATAAGAGGCAGGAAAAAAAACAACATTTAATCAGAACTTAAACGAAATGAAAGAGTTGGAGGAAAAGCTGCCTGAGTTAAAAACAAAGTGATTAAAGGTTTAAGGCCTCATCAGAGCCGCGCTCCTAAAACGCTCCAATCAGATTGGTCGGTTTTTCCCGCCGTTAACAGGAAGTTCTCTGGTTGGATCTAAGTGCAAGGAACCAATCAGAGGCTTCGCCAGGAGAACCAGCAGGAAAACAGTCGGTAACTGGGGCCGATGGCGGTTTCCATGGCAGCAGCAGGTGATTGACAGCTGGTATCCGCCGTTGATGGGCGGGGGGTTCAGTTCTGCTCCTGCCGTCGTGTTGCGTTCAGGTGCTCAGATTTCCTCCGAGTCGCATCAGTTATCAGCTGCGCCTGAACAGCTGCCCCCCCCCCCGGTCTACAGGCGTTAAAACAGCCTCTGCCTTTGGAGGAGCTGCAGAGATGCAGGCTGAGCATCCCTGCTGTCGGTAGCGGCAGCATCATGCTGAGGGGCAGCAGGTCAGAGCGGCGGACAGATGGAAGCGTTTGATGCTGGAAGAGTGTTGTGCTTTATTTTTCTCCGAGGCGTTCAGGTTCACCCTTTAGATCCTGTGATGCGTTCAAGTGCTGTCTGGTCAGCTGAGCTCGGCCGGTCGGTGGCTGCTGCCGTGGGAACCTCTCCTCTCCTCAGTGATGCGTCTCCAGCTCCACCACCGTCCACTCCCCCTGCGAGGAGCTGCCTGCGGCCTCCGGGGAGAAGCTGCTGACGGAGGTGACGGTGGCAGAGGGAGGGCTGAGGGGGGGCAGCAGGCGGGGCCACAGGCTGCTCTCCAGGGGGCTCAGCGTTCCCCCAGAACCGCCCGGCAACAGCAGCAGGGAGGAGCAGCCGTCCCCATGGAGGAGCAGCGTCTGGTTGATCAGCTGCTGGACCATGTCCACTTTCTCCCCCCAGTCCAGGTCGAGGGGCGGGGGCCGCTCCGGGGAGTCGGGGAGGGGAGGAGGTTCGGGTCCAGGACTCTCCTTCTCCAGCGGTTCTCCATCTTCTGCCTCCTCCTCGCTGCTCTCCAAGGCTTCATAAATGGTGCAGAGAACCGACGAGGGAGACGGCAGCGCCGCCTGAGCTTTACTGGACGGCTGCGCCTCCTGCTGCGCCTCCTGCCGCGCCTCCTGCTGCCACTGCATCATCTGCTTCAGCTCCTCTTCCTCCTTATTCCTCTTGATTTCTTCCTCCGCCTCCTCTTTCTTCTTCCTCTCCTCCTCCTCCGCCCTCCTCTTCCTCTCCTGCTCGGCCTCCTCCAGCGGCCGGCTCTGCTGCTCCCTGCGCTGCTGCAGCTCCTGCAGCTGCCTGTGATGCTGCTCCAGCCTGCGGAGCTGGGGGCTCAGCGCCTGCTGCCCGGCGCTCCGCGGGGGGAGGTCGGCGCAGCTCAGCCTGGGCGGAGCGGCGGCGGGTTTGATGATGTCACAGAAGGTTCTGGGGTAGGAGGAGTGGTCGCGGCGCTGAGGCATCGAGGACGAGCCTGGAGGTGAAGCAGAAGAGAAACATCTTTAAAATCATCGCAGGAAACGGTCCGACTCAGTGACCCGCCTCAAAAAGTCAAACTCATCATTTTATTAATAAAAGGTGGAAATACGTGATTAAATTTTAATTAAAGATTAATCTACGAATAATTTACAGTTTCCAAGTATTTTAATGGAAAGTTAGATGGAAGGAAAAACAGACGTTCCCACCATCACCTTAAACGGGTTCATGGACCGCGCTGCGCTCTGTCAGCAAACATGGCCTGACCTGATCAGGTAACCATGGAAACCGTGGAGGCCGAGTCCCTCCACGCCACGCCGAATCCTCCGACGGCATTAATCAAACTTTATCTGCTTTCCATCGCAGCAGGAAAGACGCTGCGCTACACTTACAGCCTCTGCTGTGAAACATGGCGGTGGCAGCATCATCCTATGGGTCCCATACTAATACAATGAGTTTCACTTTTTGAACAGAGTCAAACATCTATAGAGGCGGAGAACAGCCAGGAGCAGGAAGGTGTCAGAGAAAGGAAGCTCCTCCCACTGGAGGAGGAGGAGGAGGGGGGAGGGAGGTGAAGAAGAGCCCCAAAATCAAGCAGCAGGTTTTCATTCCCTCCTGAACAGAACGGTGACTCTGGGTGTAGAAGGGTGAGGGACAGGGTGGTGCCTGGGTGGAGGTGGTGAGCAGAGAGCAAACCTGGAGACCCAGAGAAAGAAAAGGAGGAGAACTTCCTGTTTGGCTCCTCCTGATTCATGCAGAAGCTCCTCATGCATTTCCAGCATCAGCAGGAAGCCTGGCGGCTCGGCTTTAGCAGAGGAACGCTTCCCCTCCTAGAACCGAGCCTGGATGCTGCAGCCCATCAACAGGAGCGCAGCGGTGACATGCAGAAGCTCCAGAGAACAGTGCAGCAAAGTACAAAACAAACAACACACCCACAGGGAGGGGAACTGCCGCTGCCGCCGCCACCGATCCTGAGGCGACTCGGTCCAGAGGAGGGAGGGAAGGAGGAGCGGGCGCCCTGACAGATCCATCATAGTGCAGAGAGGCGGCGCAGTCCTGGAAAGGCTGCTTGTCTTTTCACAGCAGAATATTTCCTGCATTCATTTTATATTGCATTAAATGGCCCCAAGGGGGGGGGGGGGGCCAAACAGGTCAGTTACGAGCTCCAAGCGTCGGCAGCCGAGCTACCGTACATCCCATGACTTCCATTTGCTAAAATAAAGCATTTAATGCTGCAGACGCCAATAAATGTCTGCATTAATTAATCTGCACTGCAGAGCTCTGTGGGCGGGGCCCTAAACTGGCCACGCCCCCTACTAAAGCAGCAACCCAACCATCCAAAGCTGCAAACATTACATAAAATCCACAAGGTTTAGAAAAACCTTCACTTAAAAAGATCAAAGGAAAGATTTCTTTCATAATTAGTGGCATGGGCGGTTGTAGACGGGGGCCCACGGGGGCCAGTGCCCCTGTAGATCCTGTCCTGGCCCCCCAAAGAAGGTCTAATGATGATCTGCAGACATGGATACTGATTGGTCCTTTGGATCCATTATTTTTTCCTTTATAAATTCTGGTTTTCTGATTATTTAAAATAAATAAGGTTTTCATCTGCTAAGTGTTTCTTTTTTTTACCCAAAAACAAATAAAAAATTATTAGTTTTTCTTGAGTTCTAATTCAGATTTTATACAAAACTAACTTTAACTTAAACGAATTCAAAAATATGTAAAATTCAGAATTCAAAAATTATGAATGTTTGACCTAATAAGATATAGAATTAAAAAAAAAAAAAAAAAAAAAAAACCTTCACTTCATGCAGCCAGCGGTCCTTCACACCGCTACGCCGAGAGCGCGCAGCCGCAGACGGGCTGCCATTAGCCTCAGAGCTCCGCTGGTTGCCCCGATCCTCTCAACTCCAGAAATAGTTTTTTTTAATCACGCATTAAAATCGGTAAATGGATCATATAGTGACGCCTTAAAGTATAATTTTCTCGCCTAAAATGATCTTAAAACGTTCTTTTATTGAACAGCAGCAACAGAAAGCGAACGTTTTAACTTCCAGTGGGTCAGCTCCATGATAAGCTGCTGCCGCCGCAGTGCATCACGCTGCTGGTCAACAGCTGCTGCCATCTTCCTTGCGTTTTCTGCAGCGTCGCGCAGCTTTATCGTCACGCCCTTAAAACCCCGCCCACTTTGCATCCAGACATTCAAAACACATCTCTGCGTTGTGATTGGCCCGCCAGTTCTAGGGCGTGGGGCATTGATGGAGGCTAGACCAACTCGCATTTTGGCCGCTGGTGGGCGGGGCTAGTTTACTAGCCTATGGGGGGGGTGCAATGAGTGACACGGAGTTCTTTCTGTAAAACTGACAGATTGTAGCAGCCATGTTTGCTCAGTTTGAGCTGTAGCTGCACTTTATCATAAAAAAAAAATTATAAAAAAAATTGTACAGAGTCTGTCTGACTATTTAGTGCGTTTTGGGAGTTGCTGTATAAATGTTGTAAAGCTGCCTCAGTCAGAGCTTCATCTCCATCTGAGGACGTTAAATAATCTGAACTTTCTCCCAGTTTCAGCTTCTCCTCGACACACTATAAGAAAACATGATGGTAAAAAATCTAATCTTTATTTAAAGTTTTAAGGTTTGTTTCAAAAGAACTGGATACATTTAAGAGCAAAACACCTTTAAGGAGAAGAACCTGATTAAAGATTCAACAGTTTGGCTTAAAAACCACAGAAACACAGAATGAAAGTAGATAGAAACACGTTAAACAGATCGTTAGTTTGATGTCTGACTGTAAACTGCAGGAAGGAACATCCATGCCAGGCGAGGGGGCGCATCATCCACCCCACCCAGGGCGCCGGGGGGGGGGCGCTGCGCGGACAGAGCTGCTGCACATACAGGAGGATCCCTCACATTCAGACATGGAGGAACAACTTTCATCCGTTTTTGTTCTGATGGCGTTTACATGGATCCGCCGCCAGACGGCGAGGAACACAGAGACAACACGGGGGGGCGGGGGTGCTACTATACGTTACCTGGAAAAGAGTCGTCAGTCTTTTCACAGATAGCGTAGTACTGAGGCTGGACGTCCGTCGTCTCCTCCAAGGGTTCTTTGGATCCACGCCGTTCTGGCCCCGCCTCTTTGGCTGGCTCCGCCTCCTGCCGCCCAGCCTCCATGTACGGCTCCTTGATGGCCTCCAGCGGGAGCTCCTCCAGGGAGAAGATGCCGGGGCTCTTGGTGGACGGCGTGGTGTTGGAGTCGAAGATGAAGGACGGCGGCGAAGCGGCTTCGTCGCCGGGGGCCCGCTCCGCCTCCTCCTCCACCGTGGAGAGACAGCGCTGGGGGGGAGGGATGGGGTCAAAGGTCAGGTTACAGATTGCAGAAGACGCCTCCAGCTGAGCTTCTCCTTCCGTGTCGCTGGCTTCATCTTCTGTGACTGAGGATGAGGAGGGGTTGGAGGTAGGGGCCGTTGAGGGGCCCCCCAGGACTTCATCAGCGGGTAGGGTCTCTGGCTCCGCCTCCTCCTCCTCCTCCTCCTCCTCCCTCTCCGTTTGGACTTCCTGGGAGGATTGAGGAGGCGCCTCGAACGCCGGAGAGGAAAGCTTCCTCTCCTGGTGGCGTTCCTCAGGCGTGCTCGCCTCACTGGACGGAGACGGCCCTGGGGCCGCAGCGGGGCCCCGGGGATCAGCAGTCTGGGGTGGGTGTGGGACTTCCTGTCCTTCAGGAGCAGAGGCTGAAGCTCCGCCCCCTGGCCAGGCCTGAGCCTCCGGTTCTCCTCCTGGACCCTGAGGAAGGCATGACTGCGAGGGTCCCGCCCACCGACAGTCTGACGGGTTCTGCTGGTCCCACTGGGCCGCCGGGGCGGAGGGCAGCGGCGGCGGCGGCGGCTGGACCACCCTGTTCAGATTATCCAGCCTCTCATCGTCGGCAAAGTCGTCTTCGTCCGCATTCCCGTAGCTTTCCAGGCCGCTCTCCGTCACGCCTTCACTCGCCATCTCCACGTCTTCGTCGTCCTCTTCGTCCACGTCGTTGTCGTGGCGGGGTCCACGCGGCTCATCCGTGCGCTCCGAGCCCACCTCCATGTCACAGACGCGGTCGCTGTCGTCGTCCTCGTTCGCCGGGATGTCGGGGACCTTCTCGAAGTCGGGGGACCCCGCCGAGGCCCCCTCCATGTCCATGGCTCCCTTCAGGCTGCCGTCGCCCAGCTCGTCCGTGCTCTCCGTTCCCTCCAGGACGCCGGGGGCGCTCAGCTCCGACGCCCCCTGCTGGCTGCCGCTCACCTCCTCCGAGTCCAGCTCGGACAACCAGACGCCTCCGGCTTTCCAGGCAGCGCCGCCGACCGCCCCCCCCGACCCAGGACGGGACTCCTCGGTGGGCTGCGTGGTTCCGCTCATTTCCGACACCGACACCAGCTGGCTGCCCTCCCTCTCCTCCTCCTCCTCCTCCTCCTCCTCCTCTTCGTTTAGATTCAGCGGCGCCGCCTTAGGGGCGAAGCTCGCCGCAGGCGGGGCGGGGGTCTGATCTGGGGACCCCGGCTCCTTGGGCGGGGCACCAGAGGGGGCCACGGTCGTCTGCTCCTGTTGAGGAGGGGGGGTAAGGGGATGCGGGGGGGCTGCTTCCTCACGCTGAGCGACCTCCTCTGGCTCCCCGTCACCCCGAGTCTGAACCTCCTCCACAGCGGCCGATTCTGGCTTCTCGGTCGGAGCTGCCGGGTCTGCCGCCGGCGCCGCCGTCCTTTGGGGCGGGGCTTCAGGCACCGGGGGGTTTGACGTCTTCTTTGTGAAAGGCGAGCCCGTCTGAGGGGGTCTGGCTCCACGTTTGGTGGCAGGAGTCGCAGGTTTGGAGGCGCCAGCAGGTCTGCCTGCAGGAGAAGCGGGCGGCGTCCGGCCTGGCGCTCTGCTCGCCAGCGGAAGGCGAGCGGCGGCCGGAGGCTTCTTTGTTGGCGCTGGTTTGGCTGGCGGCTGAACTTTGGGGGCTGCAGCCTTGGTCGCCGTCGCTGCTTTAGGTGCAGAGTTTGGTTTTGCTGCATTGGCTGATCTGGAGGCTTCGATCTTTTTGGAGGCAGGAAGTCCGGCTGCAGCGACGGGTTTCCTGGCAGCAGGAAGTTCTGCTGCAGCGACGGGTTTCCTGGCAGCAGGAGGTTCTGCTGCAGCGGCGGGTTTCCTGGCAGCAGGAGGTTCTGCTGCAGCGACGGGTTTCCTGGCAGCAGGAAGCGGTCGACTTACATCTGCGGCAAAAAGAGGAAAACATTAACATGATTTAAGTTCTATAACCTGAAACGGTTGGAATCATTAAAACATGAACACAGAAAAGGATCAAATTTAAATTCAGCACTAAGGCTGGAAAATTAAAAGCATTTGCAAAATAATCGCAGTTTAATAAATGTCAGAGGCTGAGATTGTTCATCTCCCTCCAGGCCTCTAGGTTAGGCCACACAGTTAGGTAGAGATTAGTCCTGTAACCATGGAGCTTTAAAAAAACTAAGTCTGGGGTCAAACATTTTAAGCTGGGGTTTTTAATGCAAAGGAAAATCTAAATTACAGCATTTTTTATTCTAAAAATATGGCAGTTAAACATCTTTCCATTCGTTCCATAATAAACCAGTGATTGTATATAAACATTTTGCATTTAGGATAAAGCAAACATGAAACGGCTCATAGAAGATGACCTTCTCACCTTTCTTTGCAGCAGGAGCATTTTTATTGGGCTGCACTGCTGCAGTCCGACCAGCAGGCGGCGGTGCAGCGGCTCTGGAAACTTTAGCAGTTGCCGTGATGGAAGGCTTTGCTGCAGCAGCAGGTTTTGGTACGGTGGATGCAGGTCTGGATGTTAAGGAACCTGCAGCAGGCCTGAAAGGAAATAAACACGTTTGAGAAGAAAAAAAAGCTTCACAGCATCTTTGACTGCAGCTCTACGATTAAAGTTAGACTCAAAGAAAAGCTTTTAACATTAATCCAGGTTATTAAAAGCAAAGGGAAGATAAGAAGTAAACCTTCAGTTTCAGGTTTTAATTTAAGAACAGAAGCTCAAAGTTTTAATGCCATGTTCAGACCATACGCTGCAGAAGCAGCAGGTTGCATGGAGAGCCAATGATGAAACACGCATCAGGGCGCCGCAGAAGGTCCTGCAGCGTCTAGAGAAGCAGGAGCAGCGGCGCCTCATGAGATACTGAGCATCTGAGGCCCTTCAGAAGCAGCAGCTGCTGCATCAACCAATGAGAGAAGCTGATCTGGGAGCTGGCAGGGAGTCAGACGCAGCACTGCTGATGCAGAGCGCTATGATCACTCCTCTGAAACAGTTTATTAACGCCTAAATTAACTTCAAATGTAGAAACCTGCCGGCAGAATATGTTGGCTTTTATTATCCTGCTGCCTGCAGTTTGTAGCACAGACCTGAAAAACGCTAACATCTACTTCCAGCCGCCACCAACAGGAGGGGAAAACCCTGGAGAGGCGAGCGGGCCTGAGGCAGCTGCTGCTGGGGATTCCCAGTGACAGCGCAGCGCCGGTATGTGGGGGTCTGAGCGGCTCCCACAGAGAAATAATCTTTGAAGGCAGGATGGTAATCTGGATGAACTGACTGCACAGACCATGTTTTCAGGAGGACTTTCTCACTTCAACATAGATTCTAACTACTTTCTACCCGCTGATCACAGCTAATATAGCAAAGCTGCTCTCTGGCATCGAACACAGGAGCAGCAGAAGAAAAAAAAAAAAAAAAAGAAACTTTGTCCCAAACTGGAGAAATTCCCTCTCTGCATTTAACCCCTCCCCTTGGGCTGCCATGGTGCGGCGCCCGGGGAGCAGGTTGGGGTTAAGGGTCTTGCTCAGGGACCCAGAGTGGCAGTCTGTGGGAGTGGGACTCGAACTCAGAACCTGTGGATTCCAGGCTCTATGCCCCACCCACTGGGCCGCCACTCCAGACACACCTGGACTCAGTTAACTGGACGCCTGAGCTTAATGTGGACGAGCATCAGAACAGAGGCAGCAGAAGCTTCCAGCGTTCGCCGTCTGAACGCAGCATGAAAGTTATCCTGTTTCAGAACCAGTAAACCAAAAACACTGGTTTCACTGGTGAATCCGTCAATCTTCCATCTGCTCCATTCCGTCCTCTGGGCTTCAGGACGGTTTCCATGGTTACGTTTAATCGCCGTGGATCCATGGCCGACTCATCACTAGGCGCCGCTCAGCACAGGTGGCTGCAGTAACGCCACCGATGACCATCTGGTCCTCGTTCTCCCATCCTAGACGTTAAATCTAAACCCAGACCAAGTCACTGGAACTCCGGTAGTTCCAGAGTCTAAAAGTCTGAGTCGTTCTTCTTCCAGAGATACGGGAAAAGATCTGGTTTTAAAAACATGCAGCTTTTTCTGCAGGATCTCAGTTTTTATGCAGAATTGGACAAAGTTTTGTTCCAAACTGCAGCTTCTCCTTTATTCAGCCATTTAAAGATGAAATGAACAAACAGGGTTTAGTTTTTATTTTGTGTTTCAATCTTAATCGACTTGTAAAGAAACAAGTTAAAAGAAAAAAAGTTTAGAATAACTAAAAACGTGATAATTTATGCAAATGAATGCAGCAGTTTTGTTTTTACTGGAAAAGGTTTAGTTTCTATAATCAGGCCTGAAAATCTGGAACGAACGGCGTTCAGGATGGAAACCAGGAGGCGTTTCTTCCTCTTATCGTCTACAGACCGTCAGAGCCTGACATCCATCAGATCAACTTTTAACATCCATTCCTTCTGCAGACGCTTTCTGCCTTTCAAAGCCGATAATCTGCATCGTTTTCCCCCCGATGCTGGCAGCAGCGTTCCTAATAAAGGACGGCTTGAAGCGGAGCAGACGCTACAATGAACATTTGTTCCTCCAACATCAGACGGACGCTCCACAGACATGAAGTCAGAGCGGCAGCATTTTCTAATTGGCTCCCATTAAGCCGTAGAACCGGACTCCAGTTTGGGCCAAAATGATGACAGCTCATCTGACATGGAGCTGAGCGACAGGCCTGAACCACGGGGCGCAACAACGTCTAGACGTCAGGCTGCAGAACCAAACATAAAGCAGCATTTAGCTCCGTTCATCTGGAAAAATGGAGGTTTCTCTTATTGGTTCCGTTTAAACTGAAACGCCGCCGTTCTGCCTCCATAAACGTCTATAGGCTCGTTCACCCAGCAGTGACCCTAATCTGATTTCTGTTGCCCATAGCAACCTGGATCTGATCTTTTCATAACAGTCTGAACAACATGGATCCGATTTTTCCCAGTGCGATCCAGGCCGCTTGGCTCTGTGGTCCTGAATCCGACTCAAATCGGATATTTTTTTTAGAGGCCAGGTCGCATTTATCCGACCTGAACGCCTATTAATACCCGACAAAGGTCACGATTCTGGGTGTAGCTATGCAGAAGGAGCAAGAAAAAAACAACAATCATGGCGGACGATGATGCGAACAGCAGCATTTATATTTAACCATCTTGAAAGATTGAGTTTTTAAGGTTAGGAAAGATGGCTAGATGCTCTTCTGCACTACCATCCATGTTTACTCCTGTAAACCCAGCACGCTGGCGACCCGTGATGTCATTGCGTCCTTCCACTTCCTGCCAGCAGCAGCTCAGATCAATAGAAACCAGATTAAACCGGATGACAGGCCTCCATATGCATTAATGAATAAACAGCGGCTCCTAAACAAAAACGTTCTGATTTGGCCCCAAACTTGAAGCTGCCTTCAAATCCAACAATAAATGCTAAATATTTAGTTTCCTAACATTCCTGCAGGCAGACGGTCCCAAATGATTCAACTTCAATGAAAGGCGGTAAAAACAGAATCAATCCTCTGCTTTAATGCATGACTCGTTACTCCAGACTCTGATTGGCTGCTAACGCGCCCAAAGATCCACCGAGTCCTGAGAGCGCCACACATTCCTGACTCCTGTGTGGGTGATTGGCATTCGCTCTTTGTGGAGGAGATGACCCGAGTTCAGAGGAAGCTCTGCAGTCTGGAGGGGGGGCGGGTCCACTGGCTGTTACTTTACCCTGATATGTGGAACCATCAGCTCCAAACGGGGATAAAAAAGAACAGTCTGTCTGCAGAACATTAAACAGCAGAAAAACAGAGACTGAAGAGATTTTCTGATTCTCCTTCATGGTTTAACATCAATCCTTTCTGCCTGCTTTGCATTCAAAGTAAAACCTGATAAACCTACAGTGACCCTCTTTATCTGATGATGCAATCATTCAGCATCACCTCCCCTGAAGGTGAACTACGGCCCAGCGCTGATCCTCAGACAGAAGCAGTGGCGGATCTAGAGGGGGCTGCAGCCCCGGATGTTTCCCCCAGAGCCCCCGGTCTCCCTTCTGAGCTGATCTGAGTAAAATATGCAGTACTGGAATTCACCAGATGGTGGCAGAATGCAGCAAAGTAGCCTGTAGCATTACTGTGCAGAGGAAGAAGTCACCACCAGCTGTGGCTAAACAGACTGATGTTCCAGGATGTGAAGCTCTGACTGACCTCCAGACCTTCTTGGTCCCGGTGTTCCATGGAATTCTGTCCCCTCTG
>NW_015151765.1:51410-55125 GCF_000732505.1 Cyprinodon variegatus
CTCCCACCCTAGCCCGTTAGAGAGCAGGATTGGTACCTTGTTGACGTCGTCGTCGTCTTGGATGCTGCTGGAGCTGCAGGTTTGGTTGAGTTTGAGTTGTTGGATTTAGGAGCAGCTGGATAGAAGAACAAAGACAAGGAATCAATGACAGGAGCAGAAATCAGGTCTCCATCAAAAAGAGATTTTATCTCAAGGGACTTCCTGGTAAAATAAAGGCCAAATAAAAAATAAAAATCTTTAAACTGGTTTTTCTCTCTGGAGACTCACTGGTTTTTGGTTTTGCTCCATTGGCAGCCTGAGCAGGGGCCCTCTTTGCGGCGCCGTTGGGCCCTCTGGGTTTGGTACCATTGGATGCTGCTGCATCAGGTAAGGAGGACGTCTTGACGGGTCCGACGGGCCTCCTGTCCAGAACTCTGCTTTGGTTCTTGGCTCCTGCTGCCCTGTTAGGAGCAGCTCCTGCAGCAGATGCACTTCCTGCTGCTTTCCTGCCTGCAGAAGGTTTAGCGTCCTTCTCTGCTCGGTGCGAAGCGGTTCCTGGTCGAGAGCCTGATCCAGCAACACCAGTGGAAGATGGTTGGACTTTGCTCCCGCCTGCCTTCAGTCGGGCTTTGGGGTCTACAGCCACAGGCTTCCCGTTGGCCTTCTGAGCGGCTGCAGCTGCAGGCTGACCTTCCTCTGTGGCGGCTTCCTGAGGGGGGCGATGCGCTGCTGCAGCCTGGTCAGGCTCTGAGGTCTCCATAGTAGCTCCATCCGGCTTCATCCCCGCCGCAGGTTGGTGGATCAGCGTTAGAACTGCCGCTCTAACACTGCAAAGCCCTGCAGAGGAAGAAACATCATCTTCAAGCCACCAAAACATGATAACGATAATGTGTGCATGAAAAACCAAAGGTAAGACCATATATGGTCAATGGGTCTAAGGGGGGGGGGGGGGGGTTGAATACAAACCAGGAAGCATCAACCTGAACCTTAAACCCTGATAATCATTGCTGAGGTTCAGACGCCATCAACAGACTGAACCTCAGAAACGTGCAGAAAGAGTTCCCCATGTCCTCCAGCAGTCTAAGCCTATAGCAGCATAGCTATAGAGTGGAAAAAGGATTACTTCCTTTTTCATCATTCTATCTCTATTCTCCCACTCTGCAGAATCTGTTAGTTCAATCTCTAACGTTCTGCTCTCTCTGCTTTTTCTCATAGTAGCTTCATCTGGTCTGTTCCTGTTTGGCTGTGACTCCATCCTGGAGAGAAATATCAGCTGTGCTGCTGCCATCAACACCTTTGTTTCTAGATGTTGGAGCTTGGCCTGTTTTCCAGTGTAGTCCTGTTTCTCTGACTGTGACTAACTGGATGTGCTCTCTTCATCCTCTGACATGGGAGCTGGCTCGGAGCTCGTCTGCCTGGCTGTGTGAATTTTTAAATTAACATTTAAAAACCTCATTCCTTCCATTCCTCCGTCACTCATGACTAATCGCTTTACTCTAACAGAGCTGCGCTTTTTTATGCAACTCCTAAAAACTGGCATTTAGAGCAGACAGGAAGCGGAACGGAGTCATTCCTCCCGTTGCTGAGGACAGACTAACACAGGGAGGCAGAAACTGTTGCTTCTCTGCAGCAGAAATGAGATCCCTGCGTCTCGACCATATAAGTGCGAGCATACAAGGAGGAGGCGCCCGTCCCGTCAGCAGCAGCGCTTAGTTCACACAGCAAGATGGACGCAGGCAGGACGCCAAGCAGAGGAAACCAAACCTGCTGCTGGAGCCAACAGGTCGTCAGGGGAACGCCGCGGCGCCACACGTCCGAGACACGAACTCTGCTGGACTATTGGAGGATTTCTCTGACTGAAACTCAACTTTTTTTCTTAAATGTATAGAAACACTGATGAGCTTCTAATGGAGGATTTTATTCCTCTAGACGACTTGATGAGCTTTGGAGGAGGATCTCAACTCAAACTTTATTTATAAAGCACATTTAAAACATCCAGGGTTGGATAAATATTACACCAAGATTTTTTTACTGATGAACGAATGTTAAGACAGCCCAACGGGCCAGGAAAAAAATAAAAATAACTGGACTAGAACCAAACATTCTGTCTTACTTTCATTCATATTCAGAAAGTTTGTCGATTGAACACCTTTTAAAGGGGAACGCCGTTTATTTTTCCATTAGTCCTTGATTTCCCGTTATTCCATCATGTTCTACTCTCCCATCTGAGTTTAGTGTCATTTGGAGCCGTTCTGAAGATATTCCGTTAGGTTATATCCAGTAACGTCTTCCTATGGGCAACGACTTGAAGGCACAAACTAAACTGTTCATCATTTATTCTTTATGGTACGCCAGCATTCAGAACATGGAGGCCAATCACTGTCCCCCAGATATACACCGTTAGATTATTTATATTTAAATCTTTTTAAAATAAAGCAGAGTGTGTGTGATGTCATCCACGCCCGCCGGCTACCGTTCATTCATCCTGTCCGCTGAACTGCTGCTAGTTTTCCTCTCATGCCTGGAAGATGTCTAGAGCTGCTACCACTGATGATCTCGCTCTCTAGATGAACGATTCAGATGAGCTAGAATGAATAGAAGGGGTAGAGCGTAGCCGCCTGTGGCCCGGGCTGCCTGTTACTACTACAGTCCGCCGCGCGGATGACGATTGTTGCTACTCCTCCTCCTCGCCCAGAACTTCTGGGGATGTGAAAATTTAAATAGCTTGAAGGAGTTGCCTCATTTATGCTCCCATAATCCGCTTGCTGCAGCCAGGTTTCTGTAAGTTTAAACTTTTTCCCTAACTAGTTATTTTAATTTCGATTATCATGATTTACTCCTTTTCTAAATTATGTGATTTTGGTCGTGGGTAATCTATGAGAGGGTAACCTTCAGTAGCAGATCTGTTCAATCAGCTTTGGGGATATTTTTGAATTACATAGAAGATATTAGGGGATAAATGTGATATATTTGATACTATTGAGCCAATTTGATTTGCTCAGAGGTCAAGGCTGGATATATGGAATAGGGTTAGGGTTTCACCCCGCAGCCTGAAGTCAACCAAATCTGATTTTTTTAACCTGGATCTGATCTTTTCATGACTGAACAACAGATCAGATTTTTTCCAATGCGATCCGCGCCCCTCAGCTCTGAATCTGATCCGTTTGAATGCGACCTGCATCTGAGCATCAAGGCCTGCAGGGGGAACGCAACCTTTGTTTTCTCTTTTTGTCGTAGTTTCCTTGATTTATTCAAAAGGAAAGAAAACTGATGCATGTTTATAATTTTCTTGATTTCATCGATTTATACGTTTATCTGCCAAAAAGAACTAAAAAAAAAATATACATGTTTCTTAGAGGACAGGAAAACAAAGTCTACTGTAAAATGTGGAGAAGTTAGATACCTGCACAGGTTATCAAAGGAGCGCTGTGCTGCGATGTTAGAGGAAGTTTACTGGAATCAAACTACAGACCCGTTGGCAGTGAAAGCCAGGCTCTCAGTGAGGAGCAGGTGGCCGAGGGACGCCATGACAGGAAGCCGGGCTGCCGGCGGCGCAGACGCCCCCCAGGGCTTCAGGGAAACGGGTTACAATATGCTCTAAGCCTGGCAATGGTAACCATGACAACCGACGGCAGAGAGAGGGGGGGCAGAAACCCATTTTAAAACGCAAAACCACCGTATCCTGATTGTTAGCATGGATGAAAAGAAAACAGGGGAGGGAAACACAGCAGCTCTG
>NW_015151765.1:57591-58132 GCF_000732505.1 Cyprinodon variegatus
GGAGAACTGGGCCCAAAAAGACCCAGATCTCCAGAACCAAGGACGGGTCAGAACCTTTCAGAACCAAACTGCTGCAAAACATTTCTATTGAGTTTCAGAACTTAGAGTCAGACTGGATGAGAAGGACTTCCTGATGAGACAGAGAGAGCCCGCCCTGACTGCTGATTGGCAGCTGGATGAAACTCCAGCTTTGCAGGTCTGGAAGGATTAGGGTCAGAAACAACCAACATGTTTTATGATGATTTTGATCATTTCATGCGTTTACTGATGAGTAAAGACCAAGCTAACAGCATGGACAGCATGCTATGCTACGCTACGCTACAGGAATATGTGTTGAGCTGCTGCTGAAGCTTGGTCAGCTTTATTTCACTGAGGGTTTAAACCCTGATAGAACATTAGCTAACAGCGGCTAGGGACACTATGCTAGCTGTATGGGAGCTAGGAAGCCGTTTGCTTCCAGGTCCGGGTTTTTATATTTGGAGTTTAGATGACGTTAACGGTTAGACCCGCCCATTAATGGGACTAATGATGGACACAGCAG
>NW_015151765.1:62114-63122 GCF_000732505.1 Cyprinodon variegatus
TTTGGAGCGGTAACAGGTGGTTTTTGGATTTGTACTCACTTCCAACTTGACTTATTTATTGTAAAAAAAAAAAGAAAAAAGACAAAATAATTACAAAAATATCAATTTCAAATTAGTTCAAACAATAAATAATAATTTAATGTTTTAATCTATAAAAAACCTGCCGTCCACAGCAGACATTCACCAACCAATCCACCTCCACCCGCTGTGGTCACCATTACTCCCATTAATGGGAGGGTCTAACCATTAACAAAACCATCTAAACAACAAATATTAACAAACTAAATAACACATTTTGGGTCTAAACTAACTTCAATATATTCTACCTAACAAAATACGAAAGCTTAATTGGTAGAAATTGAAAACATTTAGCAGAAATGAATCCAGAAACGGTTTTATTTAGATTTATAAATTATATAACATCATTTCATCTTCAGGTTTAATACGTTTCTTCATTACAAGCAGCGTTGGTTGCTGAATAAAAATCACTAGAGGGACCAAAGAACAAAACCCAAAGAAAAGAAGGAATATTTAGTTTAGTGAGCCACAAACTGGGGTTTATTTTGGTTAAATAATAAATTGGTGAAAGAGACCAGAGATGGAAACTCAGCATCGCACTGAAAACACTGATCTATAAAATGTGAAGTTCTTATAAATCAGTTTGAGCCGATAAAAGTTGATCTGTTAAAGAAACAAAATAATTAGAGATTACGGCCCTGAAATAAGAGAATATTTTCTCTTTTTAAACATTTTATTTCACCTGTAAACTCGCCTTCCTGCTTCAATCAGGTCATTTTCCCCTCTTTAAAAATAGAAAATAAATTCTCATTTTGCAGTTTAGGCTTTATTAAAAACCAGGAGCAGCTCTATCTACAGGGGCACTGGCCCCCGATGGCCCCCCGTCTAGAACCGCCTATGGAACCTACTGATAAATGACCTGATGTCCTCTTAGCGCCACCATTGGTGGAGATTATCTGGATCTGGGGATTTTTCCAATTAAATCATCAT
>NW_015151765.1:64772-67488 GCF_000732505.1 Cyprinodon variegatus
CAACTAAAGCAACCAAAGTAACTAAAGCAACCAAAGCAACTAAAGCAACCAAAGTAACCAAACCAACCAAAGCAACCAAACCAACCAAAGCATATAGATTTAAACCAGTCCTAACATTTTAGATGAGGGTTTAATTCTTCAGGATTATTGCAGGTGGTTGAACTGATGCGGCTCCCTGACCCACACCGCCTCCACCCATGGATGCAGACCTCCACCCTGCAGGTCAGTCAACCAATCAGAACCCACAGAGGACCCACGTCCACGCCGTGGGGATGAGCAGGGCGTTAAAGTTAGGAGGAAAATCTCCACGCCGCGTGGGAACGTCTGAAACCTGCCAGCCACACCCACAGATTATGTAATCCAGACTGGGATGATAAGCAGCATCTCTGCATCACTGGAGGAGCCGGATAGAAATATGAAAATAGATTCTATCTGAGTTCTGAGGAAGGTTGACTTTTCCCAGAATGCTTTGCAAACAGATTAGAAGAAAAACATTTTATTTCATTTTAATAGAAATAAACAGAAATAACAGATTATGCAGATTAACAGCAGGTGGGGGGGGGGGACCAACTGGAAACGCTTTTTAGGCGAGAAGTGGATTTTTATAAACTTTAAATCAAACAACCGAACCGGACCGAACCGAACCTGCGTCCCGGTCCGGTCCGGTCCGGTAGAACCTGCTGGAGCTTCACATTAATGAAGAAACTGAAGGCAGGAAAACTGGGCGGCAGCAGAGAACCAGCCGGACCGGACCGAACCGGACTGGACCGGACCGGACCGAACCGGTCCAGCCTGCAGCCCCCCCTCCATCAGCTCCTCTCTCCAAAGCAGAACCTCCTTCATCACATCGTCCAGTTTTCGCACTTTGAAGCATCGAAAACAGAAACTAAAGCTGAATGAGATGAAATGTAATTTCTAAATTACCTTTTTCACCGTCGAAGCGGCTCCTTCAAAGCAAGATGAAAGCAGCGGTGCCGCCTGAAGCGATAAATAGAAACAAACAGTCAGAACAACAATGGATGCCGGCCTCCTTCCTCCGCGTGTCCTTCCCTCCGCGGCCTGCAGCTCCTCTTTGAAGGATGGACGCGAGTGGGGAGGAGGAGGAGCAGCAGGAGGAGGAGCGGGAGGGGGGGGCAGTGACGTAGCGTCCAGCTGCTCAGATTAAAGCAGCATAAACTGAGATGGAGCCAAAATCCCGCCAGAGCTCCAATCAAAACACTGATGGTTATGCAAAACAGAAGTGACGTCACAATGAGGCTGGAGGTTTCCGGTGTCAGGGTTCAGGAGCTCCGCCCACTCAGAGAGGGGGTGGGGGGGTGGATGTTAGTGGGATCCAGAGCAGATTAGGGGCTGCTGATAATCCAGAGCAGCAGAAAGATGGACAGATTATGACCTTTAGGTTGAATTTAGACTAAAGCAGATTTAGACTCAGATTTATCTATTCTATTCTATTCTATTCTATTCTATTCTATTCTATTCTACATGCACATGTCTTTATTTATTTTTATTTGTTTTTCTAAATAAAGAGTACAGTATAATTCTGACTTTTTTCTTAAAATTCTGACTTTAATCTCAGAATTCTGACGGCTAGCAAACATGTTAGCATCGAGCCATAGCCATGTCTGTTTTAGAAACTAGCTCTCTTGTTTTAATGACTTCTGCTCCTCCATTAATGAGGCGACCCCTCTGGCAACTAAAAAGTTGCCTAATTCTGTCATTTTCCACCAATGTGTCACTGGCCACCTCAAACAACTCACATCTCTGTCAGTGAAGCTGAGTGCTCCACATCTCTTCCTTCATGGGGCCCATCTACATTAAGATCCACAATTCTCAGATTAAAGTCAGAATTCTAAGATTAAAGTCGGAATTCTGAGAATACCATGTTAAACTGAAATAAAATGTAAAAATCAGTTAACTTTTTTTTTTCAGTGTCCCTAATCCTCTTCCGTAGATCTAAACTTAATCCTAACCTGAGTTAATTACTGGACGAAGTCTTTCATTGAATAGTTTTTTACAGATATTTTTATTGCACATGTGAAAGGAAACAAACATTTTAAAATCTTTTCCAAACCCTTGGTTTGCATCAATCAAACCTGAACATCGGCTCCTCTCCGCTCTGCTTCTTCTCCAAACGCCGTGTTTCATTCCTGCTTTTAACAAAAAACAGCTAATATGTGAGAAACCCAACCGCTGCATAAAGGAGTCTCTGTTAGGCTGCAGTTTAGAAAGCTGAAACATGAGCCATGGGAAAGCTTCTGTAAGCTTCACATTGTTCATTTCCTGCTCCAGCAGCTTTAACTCTCCGATGGTACGAGCCTGAATGGATGCTTGATCAATGCTTTTTGTCTGAACGCTGATCCTTCAAGACGCAGCTGCAGAGAGAAACCAGCACAATGCAGGAGGCAGAGAAACTTTAGAGAGCTTCTGACATCCAACATCTACTCTACTTTTCTGCAGTAAGGCACTGATTAAAAAAAAACATCACTGAAAATAAAAAAAAACTGTAAAAATCAACATCTTAAAACTATAGATTAAAAGATTAAAGACTAAAAGTAATCAACACTAACACCCTACTGGCCTGGAAAGGCATTTCTGCTCTTTTTTAAATTTAAAAACTTGGGCTAATTTTCAGAAGCGTATTGCATTCACCAAAGAAAAAAAAATCTGACAGCTTATCTCATAATTACGAGATAAAGATCTTGTAATTATGAGATAA
>NW_015151765.1:68422-71242 GCF_000732505.1 Cyprinodon variegatus
CTGACTGAACTTTTCATTTAAACTATTGTATCAGATTTATTTCCATATATGGAAGTTGGAAAAACTCTAAATCTTTAGCAGGTGAAATGATTTTGGCCACCATGAAAAATCCAGAAATGAGGCAAATACAGTGAAAAATCGTCTACGGAAGACTATTAGGGCCACTGAAAAAAAAAAAAGTTAACTGATTTAAACATTTTATTTTAGTATAATATGGAAAAAAAAAATCAGAATTCTGAGATTAAAGCCAGAATGACCCATATTATACTGAAACAATAGGTATAAATCAGTTAAATGTGTTTTTTTCAGTGGCACTAATCCTCCTCTGTACTCGTCTGTTCTGTGTGAGACAAATAATATTTAATCTGAATTAGTTTGAGCTAGTTTGTTTTCTCCATTTCCTCCTAACCTGACAGTAATGGCCTCCATAATTACAGGGGAAGCCTGAAATGCTGCACATCCTGCCGTTGCGGGTCAGATGGCCTCATCATGTTGTTACTCAGGGGTGTGGCTCAGAACCGGCCTCTGAAAACGCTGCGCAGGATTCAGATGGACTCTTCCAGAGAGACCTGCTTGTTTTAGATGTTTTTGTTCTTTTGTGTGGTCTGCAGGACAGCGCCCTGCAAAGAAACACACCTCAGCCCCACACAGCTGCACACAGCTGCACACAGCTGCACACAGCTGCACACAGCTGCTAAGGACACTCAGGTGCCTGCAGGTTCTATTATTTCAGCCTCCAATCTAACAGGAAAAGGAAAAGTTTGCTGCTGCTTTTGATCTGAGTTGCTTTGTTGGTGTAAAGGCCTTACAGTTCAAACACAAAGTCACAATGGAGCAAATGGAGCATATTCCAGTTCAAACAGAGATCAAACTGGGATTCAACAAAGGATGTGGCATCAGCACACAGAGGCGGACGGACCATCTGAAAGCAGCGGCTTCCTCTGGGCTTTCAGTCTGGTTTAAAGTCGCTGCAGACAGGCGAGGCCAGTTTGTTGGATGCATTAAAACCAGGAACATTTCCTCCTGCCTCTCAGTCAGACGACTGCATAATGCATGATGTTATTAGTTTAAGTGGTTGAAACGCTGGACGGCCTCAGCTCCTCACTGCTGAGCAAGAACAGAAACCAGGAAACTCAACCAATCCTAAAAAAAACGATTTATTTCAGCTTCAAGCTGCAGCAGAAACAGGATGTTTTTAACATGATGCTGATAATATGCAGACTTTATGGATAAAATTATTTAGAAACAAACGACTCCGAATAAAATCAGATTCCATAAATAAAATAACGGCATAGATGATGCAAAATTGCTCAATTAAAAATACATTTTTTAAATTCCTATTAGCAGGTATTGCTCATACTTTTATTAAGACTCAACAGTTTTAAAAACTTGTTTTTTATTTGCTATGATGTGATATTAGAATCTTATAAGTCAAGTTTTCATTAAAGAAGTTAAATAATAATAATAATAATACATGGTTTCTATAATATTTCTGTGTTCATAAAGTTAAAATAAATCAAAATCTTTACAAGTTTAATATTCATATATCATATAATTCTATGTCTCAGGAAAAAAGTGTTCAAGGTTGGATTCAGAGAAGGTTTGGTGGAAGGAAGAAATGTGGAAGGAGAAGGTAAACCTGCAGCTGAGGCCCCCCTGAGGCCCCCCTGAGGCCCCCCTGAGGCCCCCTGAGGCCCCCCTGAGGCCCCCCCGATCCACGGTTTAAAAAAATAAAAAGTTTCAGACGGTCACGCCTGCCTGACGAACGTTTGTCTGTTTGGTGTGAATCTCAGGAAAAAACCAGCAGCATATCCTGTCCTTGGTGGCGATGACATCATTTCCTGTCTAAAAGAGAAGAAATCAGATCCTCACATCAGCAGAAAGATTCTCGGTTTATTTTTTTAGCTTTATTTTTAATCATAAGTATTTAATGGTGATTTAAGATGCATTGCTTTATTTTTTCTCTTCTCTCTTTTTATTATTCATTTATTTTCTGATGTCATATCCTGTCTGTTTGCTATGACCTGCTTTTTCTCGGCTTGTTCTTGTTTTCATTGATGTTAAGGTTCAAATGTTTGACTGTTAGATTTATCTTTTTTTTATTGGAAATAAAAAATAAAGTTTATTGTAAATAGGGCTGCAGGGTGCTGCAGTTTGCAGCTGCCTTGCAGCAAGAAGGTTCCGGGTTTGATTCCCAGCCCGGGGTCTTTCTGCATGGAGTCTGCATGTTCTCCCTAAACATGCGTGGGTTCTCTCTGGGTACTCCGGCTTCCTCTCTCAGTCCAAAAACATGACTGTTAGGTTAATTGGCTTCTCTAAATTCTCCTTAGGTGTGAGTGTCTCTGTTTAAAATCATGGGCTGCGGCCTTCGAAGGTCAGATTCGAAGGCCTATAATGTCATAGCGCGGCGCCGAGGTCTGGTCGGATTCCAAGACTCCTCGTTATGCGGCCTTAAAATGCGTCCCTAACCTGATTTGAAGGTCGGGGTCTGATGTATCCTCCGTAGCCTCGGATATCCCAGGATTCATTGCGAGACCAAGCAAGCCGGCTGCTCCGTGATCAAAGGAAAGAGGGAAATGGCGCCAAACAGTGGTGAATATTGGAAGTTCAGTTTAATATAATCCAGTCTGTGAATAGTTCCGTCTGAGATTAATGAAAATAGTTGTTTTAATGGTTATAGAGTCAGATATGTGGCGGTAATGTTTGGTTTATCTAAAGGTTTTATCTGTTACTGTTTAAATGGGTTTGGCTGGAATTTAAGGACAGATTATACTATATCTGCAGGGTCGGGACTATAAATCTGATAGGATTTTTATCTTT
>NW_015151765.1:73834-77476 GCF_000732505.1 Cyprinodon variegatus
GGAAGAGATTTAAAATGAGGAGCAGATAAAGATGGACGCCTCTGTTCTGGAAAAGCCTCTATAGAAGCATCTAGAACATGATGGAGAACCTGAGCATCTCCTCCATCAGCTGCTGGAGGAGCTGATGGAGCTCCTCCAGACCATCTTCAGGTATTTATAGAAACATTTTGATGTGATTCAGCTGAAGCCTCCTAAGCTTCAGTCTCCCTGCAGCTCTTCCTGCTGATCGTCTGGTCAGTCTGATCTTCTCCTCTACCTGGACCCGCCTCCATGTTACCCCCCCCCGGCCCTCCACATGAACATCAGTGATGGCGAGGCGTGTTTGATGCAGAGCGGCGCTCCTCTGCTTATGTTCCTCCTGGAAATGAACCCAGCTGACCTGTCACAGCAGCAGAAGAAGGAGCAGGGAGACGTCTCCACCCCCCTGAACTTCCCGGAGGTCGGGGCGTCCGTACACTCGGCTATAAAGGCGTGCAGGTCGGTGATGTGGATCGCTTCCTGGGTTTGGTGCTGAAAGCAGAAAGCAGAGCTCTACTACACCTGGATAAAAAGGAGAACCGGTGAACGGGTCAGGGACTCACCTTGATGGTCTCATAGGCGCCTGTGATGAGGGCGATGAACAGAGACAGCACCATGTAGATGAACAGGGAGATGAAGGTGTAGAGGTAGAGCTGGCTGAACACCCACACCAGGGTGCTGCTCTCCTGCATCTCTGAGAACGTCACAAACATGTCGTCGCCGTTGATGAGGGAGAACAGGCACTCCGACACCATCGACAGCGAGCGAAACTGTAAGGAGGGAGAGCGACGTTTATAAACCAGACGCCATGATGCTGCTCAGGAAGGAGCTTCTCTGGTTCCATCACAAACTAAAGCTTCTGCTCCAAAACCAACACTTTACATGCACCCTGAACGCACCGTCCCCACCGTAAGGCACGGTGGTGGCAGCATCATGCTGTGAGAATGGGGTGAACTACAGATTCCAGAGATCCAAACCTCTAAAGCGTCATTCTGTAAGAGGCGGATCTATGATGGACGGACTGTGGCTGAAAACCTTCCAACCTTCCAGGACCGAGCATCCCGCCCTCACGTCACTTCACTAAACATTTCTTAAAATAAATTAATCTGCTGATAAAAATTAATAAAGAAATTACTAAATTATATAAATAAACTTCTATTTAGTTTTATTTATATTTATTAACTCATTACTAAGAGCATTTATTTCATTTTGAATCAAACACTTCATTTTTAATGAAAGTCACTTCCTCTAAATCTTTAACTGCAGTTAAAGAATAAATAAAATAAAAAACTTTTAGCAGAATTCTACTTTCCTTAATTATCCTTTAAATTTGGGTTAAAAACCAACAATTCTAAAATAAAAACCTTCAATGCAGCGATAGAGTTGATCTCTCCAGGTCAGCCAGGCCAACTATGACCTTAACGACCGCCTTTTCAGAGGAATAGGCCAGTATCGGGTGTTTCAGGCCAATAATGACCTCAGTGACCTCCATCAATAAGGGGCGGAGCTTGTTTTCCAGTTTATAATGTGTATTTTTTCTAAGCCATTAAAGGCTTTTATTGGGCTGCTCTATAAAGCTCTGAACTGTTTTCCTNGCAGCAGGTTATTTAACTGACTAAGGTTTCTATCATTACATTTGATTTGATTGGTTCCTGCTCCCGGTGGGTGGAACCTTTATTCCACTCTGGATTAAATCAGTCTTTGTTCACTTTACAATAAAAAAGAAATAAAGAAACAAACAAAACCTCGGTTTTCATTCTTTTCCTACTTGGTGTATCAACTTTCACGGTTGCTAAGCAACAGAGCCTATGGCAGTAAAACCCTGTTTGAATTCACAGCCAGAACTCTTCCGGTCTCCTTATTTTCAAGGACTTCGAAGGATCCAGTCCAGGATTTCCAACAGAGCCATTATTGAATGGTTGTTTATCTCTTTGCTGCTCTGCGATTGACTGGAGACCTGTTTGACCCCACTGGTCTGCAGACAGCTGGAGACCAGCACCACTATGGATGATGATGGAAGAGGCTTCCCAGCATTCAATGCAGGACCAGCAGGTTCTGCAGCAGCTTCTTCCCCACCGCCTTCACACTGAATAAACTCTAAATCACGACACAGACTCTGCATCACACCAAAGCAACATACTGCAGATCTGCAGCATAGATATTCATGCTCTGAACTTCCAGATCTATGAGTTTTTTCTCCATAACTGTTTCCATTCTGATCGCTGCTGATCTAAATGTTCATTTCACTGCTAAGCTGCTCATTCAGTCTGACAGCTGGACTAAACCAAATGACAGCCTGTATAGAAAATGACCATAGAAGCTGTCTAACACAGAGACCTTTGCTCCCTCTACTGGTGAGGTAGCAGAACTACACCATGACTCCAACAAATAAACAGAACCAGAAACCAGAGGAAATGATGGAGGCGCCAGAACTTTTAATTAGTAATTTAGCAACTGGAATAGATCATTATAAACTAGATATGACACAAAGCAGCGACACTTTAAACTGGGACTTAAATAAAGTACAGGCACATCAACACAAAAACTAAAGCAAAGAAAAGAACATTTTGGTGATAAAGGACAACATAAAGACAGACAGAGCATCCTTCATTAAAGCCACTGATAAAAAAGGCACTTTTTCATTTTTTTCTTAATATCTGACCATATTTAGCTTATTTTGGACCAAATGGGAGACAAACGAGTTCATCCTGGACCAACCAGAGCTTGGCGTCTTCACTGCTATTGTGCTAAAGCTAATTTATTCAGGTCTCCAAAAGGACAGCTGGACGTTAATAAAGAGCATAAAAAAGAATCAGAATGACGAGGCTTTGTTAGCTCTTCTCTGCCGTCGGTTTCCATCATTGTTTTCATTCTGAGTCCAGCTATTCAGGTCAGATCCAATCAGTTAACGGTCAGCGGCCGCCTCGCCGTGGGGGAGGGGGGGGGTCGCTTTAAAACATTTTAACTTCCAATTATTCTGGCATCATGAAACAGGTGCAGATGGTTTAGAGAAAGACTCGTCGCTCTGCAGGACTCTGGCCTGAAACAGGAAACGCAGGACGATGCAAAGCTTCACACTAAATGATGCTCAGGCAGCATCAATAAGTTCCTGTCATTTTATCCTCATTATTTTTATATCGTAATACTAAAATTGGACATAATAATGCATATACTTGGAAACTTTATAAAACAGGGAAAAAGGAATAAAAAACATAAAAACATTCAGCAGCAGCGGAACCAGAGCTTTTCTATCACTTCTGGCCACTTGGTTTCTGCACCGACAACACAGACAGAAATACTGAGTTTTGCTGTAAAACAACTAAAAACGAACAGAAATGTTTGTGCAGCGAGTTTCAGTCATCCTGATGCTCAGACAGCAGCAGCTTCTCTCAGTCTGTCCTTCATGGACTCAGCAGACAGAAACATCCAGCTGATGGAGAATCCTCCTTCACTGCTGCATGTTGGAACCACATGAACGCTGATCTGCTGTTTAATGTTTAAATGAAGTGTGCAATACACCCAGCAGGACAGCAGGGGGAGCCGGTGAGCTAGAGGTCATCCTCAGTTCACCAATAGAACATCTTCATATGTTGTTGTTCTAAAAAAAAAAAGAGAAAAAGGTTT
>NW_015151765.1:80044-86088 GCF_000732505.1 Cyprinodon variegatus
TCTGGATGCAGGTCTGGATGCAGGTCTGGATCCAGGTCTGGATGCAGGTCTGGATGCAGGTCTGGATCCAGGTCTGGATCCAGGCCTCCAGCATGGTTTGCTTCTGAACAGCATCTCAGAATATTTTTTTCGGTTTTCCATTCGTCACCAGAAACCATCCCGGTCCCTCCAGTCGTGTCAGAGAGGTTTTCTAATCTCACCTTTACGTGATACGGTCCGAGTACGATCCAGCCGCAGAAGCAGTAGCCCAGGTAGATGACGGCCACGCAGCAGCAGAAGCGGATCACGTTGGGGAACGCCGCTCGGAGGGTGATGATGAGAATCTGCCGGAATCACGGAGGTGTTTACAGGAACGTTCTCCGACATAAGAGCCGCAGGGAGGGGGACTTACGTTGTACTTCTGGAAAAAGGTGAGGTAGCGAATGACTCCCACCCACACCAGCAGAGTGGAGGTTCCCAGCAGGATGCCGCAGATGTCGTAGGATGAGAACATCTGCCAGGAGAAAAACAACATCTGCACCAATTATTTACAATAAAACACGGTGGTGGCAGCGTCATGCTTTTACTGCACTAATAAGCAAATAAAACCCATAGTTTGTTGTGGTGATGCGGGACCTTTGATTCGATGCCGATTTTGATGACGCTGCCGGTGATGGTGAAGATGTCGCTGATGATGAGGAGGATATACCAGCCGTTGATAAACTCCAGCCGGTCCGCCCAGCACACCTTACGGTCCAGAGTCTCCCTGAAGTACTGCACAAACTCCTGTAGAGGGAGCCCAACATCACCATCATCACCATCATCACCATCATCGTCATCATCTTTACCATCACCATCATCATCCTCATCAGTCATACCTGCTGCAGCACGATGCCGCGCAGCACGGAGCGTCCGCACAGGAGCAGAGACAGCAGGCAGACCAGAGAGACGGCCACGTCGAAGGCAACGCGTGTGAAGTTCTCAGCTGTGGAAACACGGTTGGACTTTAGATGTCTGCAGATCACAGAGGCGGGTTCCTCGTTGGACTGAACTTTGAACTTTGACTAGGCCGTTCTAAGACAGGAAAAGCTTGGATCTGAACTGGTGTTATAATGAAAACACAGAACTGAGGCATAGTTTAAAAAAAAAGCAATATTAACCATCATTTTCAAGCTGTGAATCTTTGATTAGTTTAACTAGTTTGTTAAACTGAAACCAAAAATGAAAAAACAAAAAAAACCAAGAAAAAATTAAAATAGATCTAGAAAAAAAACATGTTTTCCATTTTCCTCTGTGGTCAGAATTGGTTTATTTCATATATAAATTCATCCTATTTACTCACAAAAAAGTTTGTTTGTAGACCAGACATACCTCCTTCTCATAACAAACCAGATTATCTGACTGATTAGTTTTGACTCTGACTACTTTCCATTATTGTCAGTAAGGAGGAACGAACGCTGCTGGATCAGATCAGGGCTGATTACCGTAATAAAGGCCGAATGATGAACTGTTCTCTATTTGCAAAGATAAAATAAAATGCTGATTGAGTGAAATCCATCGATCTCCGTTCATTTAACTGGAATAAACGGTTGAACACTTTTTTCCCGCTTCAATTTGGCGTGACGAACAGGATCTGAACCTGTGCGGTTGGATTTCCCGCTACACCTGCTAAATCACATATGGAGAAAACTATTAAAGAGATTCATCTTCTTTCTGTTTTTGCTTTGGGATCTGAAGGAACCTGCAGGTTTTTAGGAGTTTGGGACGGAGGCAGTGGAGGTCTGCGAAGGTCTGGATGCTTTATATTCTCAGTTTGTGACGTCGCAGAAACGTTAAAACCTTTAATAACTGATAACAGCAGGAACATCTGTCTGAGAAACATCAGCAGCTCAATGGATGCAGGTTCAGGTCGAGCGTCCGTCACGCGCCTTTTACTCCAACATTTCTAACATCTCCATTTCTAAGCGCTTTCAAAGCATCATGGGATGCAGTCTGGAAATGTTCTTCACTGGAGCTTCAGCCGGGACTCTGAGTCTCCTTCACTTCTGGGTTAACCTCAGAGTTGAAAACCTGAATTTATACATTTCCTGGTTTTTCATTCTTGGTGCAAATTTTACACAAAAACTAAAAGAATGAATGAATGACACCCAGATGATCTGTCTCACTGTTGTCTGTTTACCATCATTTTGTTGACTGAAAAATACTAACATATTTCTAAGCTCACACAATGGAAAGATTCCTAAAGAGTTAATAAAATCAATCCTCTGGACGTTGTTTCCTCGTTTGAAGACGATTCTCTTCCATCCAGGAAGATTTTTTAATTCAAAATGTTTGAGGCCTTATAGATTGGACCAGAAACCAAGACTTATTTTGGCTTAAGGCCTCAAACTCAACATCATTCTGACATTTTGAACTGAAAAAGCTTCCTGGATGGAAGAGAAACGTCTTCAAACATGAAAAAATAAAAATTCTGTGGATTTTTGGAAAGACGATGACCTGGATGACCAAGAATCTTCATCATCACACAATAGAAAGAGTTTTAATATAATCCTCCACTGTTGAACACGTCTCAACAGGACGGCCACTGTCTGATTTTAATATACAATTAAATTTGATCCACGCTCTGCATTTAACCCATGCCTCTGGGCAGCAGCGTGGGATTAAGGGTCTTTCTCAGGGACCCAGAATGGCAGTCTGCGGGAGCTGAACTCAAAACCTCTGGGACCCAAGCAGTGACCTTTCACCTTATGATCCATTATAGAGCTTTAAACTGCAGTTTATCACCGTTTGTTCAGAGGTAGGTTTAATATATATAACCTCAGTTTATGATTCCTCCAAAAGATGCTTTACTTTATGTTGTTTAATGACGCGACAGCAGAGGAGGATAATCCAGGTCCAGAAATAATCCAGGTCCAGAAATAATCCAGGTCCAGAAATAATCCAGATCCAGAAATAATCCAGATCCAGAAATAATCCAGGTCCAGAAATAATCCAGGTCCAGAAATAATCCAGGTCCAGAAAGTTCCGCCTAGTTTTCCTTTATCCCGTTGACTGAAATTGCACATAATTGGAGCTAATCTCTGTTTCCTACTTTGTGGACCTGGATTATGCAACAAGAACGATATAATCCCATCTGGCCGCTACCAACCATAGAAGGACGTCAAACAGCCACCTAAGTTACCATAAATCCCCTGAGGAGGAGCTTTAATGCCATTTTTATTTCCTCCACAAACGGTTTTAATTTTATGGAACCTTAAACACGTCATTTTATTTTCTATCAAACAGGGCAGACTAGCAATAAACATATTTACAGAAATGTTCTGAAGCCTGCCGTCCTTTGGTGCGTCTTTGACCGACAGTCTGGCGAAGCAGCTTTCGGCGGCAGCCATGTCTGGATGATGTGATGCTAGTTATGCTAACTGAAGCGACTGATACAGAATAAACTCTAAAAACTAAAAGTTTAAATGAATCCCTTTAAGATCAAAGCTTTACAAAAACAGGAATAAAAACAAAATGTTTTTTATTCTCTATCAGTGAAGAGTGTTTAACTGATGACAGGAAACGGCGGCTGCAGTGACCCACCGTGTCCAGAGACGCTGGGATCTTTACATTCTCTGATCACCGCCCGGTTTTCTAACCAGATCTTCACCTTTCCGCTGTGAGCCTTGTTGTCCATCACTATCTGGAAGCAGAACACAAACCGTGCAAAACTAACCATCCTGAGAGGATTAAACGTTTCCTTCGTATGGAAGCAGAGAGATGTTGCTCCGACAACCTTCGCCTGAACCTACTGTGATGTGGAAGGTGTAGCAGTCTGGGATCTCGTTGTTGATGATGGTCTGTATATTGATGGCCTTCAGTTGGAACTGGATGGTGACGTTGATCAACCTGAAACAAACGGAGAACATCCATGAAACCAGGAACCATCTGCAAACAGATAAGGGAGCGAATGTGACCCTCATCAGATACAGCAGCCCAGCGACGACTCGCCAACAAAGACAGAAACCATGAGAAAGATGAAGCCTTACTTGTGGAACTTGAGTGTGAAGTTCTTGTAGCTGTTGGTGAGCTGAGTCTGCGGGACAGAGAGCGGATTCACGCCGACGCAGTCTGAAAACGAAGCCGACAGGCAGGGAGGTCAGGATAAAGACACGTTAATTACAGCATTATGTGTGAGAGGAGAGTTTAATACAGGGATGGAGTCTAAAAGCTCAACATGTAGCGCTGCTGAAAGGTTTCACACGTCTCTAATGTTTAAGTCTGGAATGAAAAAGATTCAGCCTCACGTCTCTGAGAGGAAAAATAAAGATTACAAAGAAGTTAATGAGTTAAAAAGGAAATCCTGGATTAAATTAACAGAGAAAAATGTGTTCAGCTGAACATGGTGACATCATTGGTGACATCACAGAAACCTTCTGAACGTTCTTCCCAACCTGTGGCGGAGGATCGCATCAGTCGGGCGGTTTGTCGGTGGCGGTCTTTGTTTTCCAGCCGTTTGGTTTATGTTTATTCTCACGCCTCAGAAATCTGCCTGCCGCCGCCGCCCAGTAAAACATGGCCGCCCATCGCCCAGCCTCACACATGATGGACATCACTCCGCTTAATGGCGCTGATGAGCTTTAGAGTTTCCCCCGTTTCTGAGGACCTACATGTTTAAAGTCTCTGTTCTCTGCTTTATCTTTCTGCAGGTAAATCCTGTCCAGTGATTCTCACACGGCGCTGGTACCAGCAGGTTTAAAGATCAACCATCATGGCTGCAGAACAGCTTCACATTGTTAACTCACTGGGATCCCAAAACATCTCCAATCATTTTAATTTAATCTGCTGAAGGTAACGTGGCCTGCAGGCTGAATCCTCCAGGGATTGATGATTCCACCAACAGCTGAGCAGAAACAGGTCAGCAGGTCACCAAAGTATAAATGTTTATTCTTCCAGCATAAATCCAACAGTTTAAAAACTGTTGGATCAACTTCAGCTTTTAAAAGTGTAAAATTACCATTTTTAAAACGACTTAAAGTATAAAAGTAAAAGTAATGCAGGAAAAATGTTAAGAACAGAAGCTTTGCTGCATTAAAGGAACATTTTCTACACTCATGGATGATAACTTCATTACACTTCATTTTCTTAGCTTTATAACTGATGGTAACATTAGAGTCACATTTATGCAGAAGAGGATTAGAATAAAAAAAAAGTTAAGTGATTTTTAAATATTTCAGTTTAATATGCACGAGGAGAAATGTGCTTGTGCACGCTCTCGCACACATTAAATAGGCGTTCCCTCTCGGGAGCAGGAACAGAGTTGTTCATTCTGTATTTAATCTGAGAGGTTTGGCCTTTTAAAACATTTGCAACCTTTAAGGTTTAACAACATGTGAAGCAGCTTCATTTAGCCAGGATCTCTTTTCATCTCCGTCTCAATAGAACAGTTCCTTAAACTGCAGCGTTCATTCAGAGGCGTGCCGTTAGCACGCCGCTATCATCCTACGGTTAGCGCACCTGTAACAATCTGAGGGTCTATGTTGAAGGTATCATTAGCCGGATCGATCTGTCCCTTCTTGTAGTACTGCTGGCAGAGGGAGAGGGCGCTGCCGTTTCCGCTCACGTTGTAGACGTACGCGTAGCGCCCCACTGTGGTCTCTGGTAAGCTGAGGTACTGAGGGATGACATCAGAGGCAGTGAGGGAAACCGAGACATCTGATTTGTCCGCGTCAGCAGGCTGGGATCCTCTTACCTTCTCCAGGGTGTAGAACATGTGGTCGTAGACGTCCTGCTGGGTGTAAACAGCAATGGAGTCATCTGATGACGGATCGTAGTCTTTCAGAAAGAGATGCTTGAACGTCATGGTGTTTTCCTCCTTGAAGGTGACGGCCACCTGGTTGCTAATGCCAAACACGGCTAACTGCAGACAGAAGACATGATTGAGGGGGAGGGAGCAGACGTTGGGATCAGGAAGGACTGATCTAATGTCTGCAAAACAGAAAAGCTGGTCAGGAATGTGAAAGCAGGTGAAGCCGGGTTTATTTCTCCGTCTTTATTTGTTATTCAGAGTTAAAGAGAAGGTTAAG
>NW_015151765.1:86858-90005 GCF_000732505.1 Cyprinodon variegatus
AGTACCTGAGCCGTGACGATGATGATCTTCAGCAGCTGCAGGATCAGCTTGTAGGGTTTGCGTCCTTTGGCGTGATATTTATCACACGGACTCATGAAGAAGTACTTGAGCTTCCTGCGGATGGCCTCCTCCTCCCGATCGGCGCCGACCCAGCGGGCGGCGGCCGACGGGGGGAAGCTGTGCTTGCTGTGGTCGCTGTGGTTGCTGTTTGCCAGGTGATCGTGCGTTCTGCTGCTGCTTTCTGTGGAGCCATAGTGGGTCCCTGAGGAGAACAGGCCTGCTTGTTCCTCTGGGGAAATAATAAAAAATGGAAAAGTTAACAGAATAAATGCTTCGTTTTTACATCGTTGCAGTGAATCTGTTTATTATCACGTTTTCTGCTTCCCATTAAATCACAACCCAGCAAGAAACTCCATGAATAAAAATAAAGTGGCGTAACCCCCACCCCGCCCCCCCCCCCGAAAACCAGAGTTTCCGCTTCCTTTCACTGCAGAAGCCAATCGTAAAACAAGCAACATTTTCTCAGGTGTTTACATAAAAACGGGCCTAAAAGTCTAAAACTGATAAACTGCTGTTAAAAAAATCAAATGATGTGAGAGTTTATTTTAAAGGAAAACAATATTTAAGCTGTGAAATATAATATAATAAAACAAAGCAAATAGAGCTCAGTAAATGTTAGCAGCTGTTAGCAGTTTATCAGTTATGGACAAAAAGCAATGAGCTGATTGGACGAGGAGGGGAGGGATGGAAAAAAATCCCAGATTCTTCTTACATGAAATGATCAGAAACTAATCTGATTAACTGATTTATTGATTAATAGCTTAATTAATTAATAGCTCAGAAAGTGAAGGTGGGGTTTTACCGCCGCTATCGAGCAGCCTGGGAAAATATTATAAAACTACTTCAGCTTAATAAATTAGCTGAACTTCCATGAATTTCCAAACTTTCCACCATTTTTCCTTCAGAAATGTTTAATGCTGCATTAAACAACGCATATCATTCGACATAAAGAAACTAGATGCACTTTGCTCAAATATCTAATATCTATGTCCATCAACCAACTAATCCAAAAAAAATAATTCACTTGTGCAGGAAAATATTAAATAACAGAAAGTTTGTAGAGAATCAATGAATTTTCTTTTCATCTTCAACAATTAGGTAATAATCCGAATTATTATCGGTTAGTTTGTTGTTTTGAGAGCCGACCTTTAGGACAGAGTGTTAGCGCCAGGCTAGAGATTTCTTAAAATATGACAACAGAGTCATAAAATAATGTGAATAAAGTCGTATATTCATGAGAATAAAGTCATAGAATTCTGAGAACAAAGACGTAAAATTACGAGAATAAAGTCATACATATATGAGAATAAAGTCGGACATTTACAAGAATAAATTCATAAAATAACAAGAATAAACTTCAAATTCTCAGAATAAAGACGTAACTTTATGAGAATAAAGTCGTAAATTTACAAGAATAAAGTCCTAATATTATGAGAATAAAGTTGTATTTTATGACAACTCTTCCCTAAAATGAGGAAGTTGTGAAGTTTTGCATAATTTTCCCAAATAAGGAAATATTTTGTTTTTTAGCAAAACAGCATGAAATTCTGCCTCAGGTTGCTGGTCGGAGCTGGAAGCTTTCTTTCTGAAACTGCTTAAGGTTTCATGACTTCATTCTCGTCATTTTTCCTCTTTTTTTCTCATAATTTTGTGACTTTATTCTCTGAATGTTATGATTTTATTCTGGTATTAAAAAGAAATAACCTGGAGCCTGGACCTAATACTCCGTCGTAGACTTTAGGTGAAGTGAGAAACAGAAAGAAACTGTAAAAATGTTGTTATTGAAACGTTTCGGCAGGTTTCCACAGCGGAGCAGATGTAAACACGGCGCTGGAGCTGCTGGGACGTTTCTCTGGGACGTTTCTCTGGGACGTTTCTTTGGGACGTTTCTCTGGGACGATTCTCTGGGACGATTCTCTGGGACGTTTCTCTGGGACGTTTCTCTGGGACGTTTCTGGGTAAAAGAATGTCAGCAATGCCTCATCGCTGCAGAAATCTCCTACTTAGGATCAAACACAACAAGCCAACCAGATTCCAGTCGTTGTTGGTAAAAACAGCCAGAATGGGCAGAAGGTGGAACGCTGGTCTTGCTGGCTCCATCTTCTTTGACAGATTTAATTTAGGTTAGGCCTAACACTTTTAAACCTGGGAGCAGATTCCTTTAAAGGTGTTCCACCTGCAGCACAGGTCAGCTTCAATAAGCAGTGATCAGCTTGAAGTCTGACTGCAGCCGTCCCTCCTCCTGATCGCTGGTGTGGAAACTCCCACATAGCGAGAGAGAAACCCTGAAAGCAGAACCTGCAGCTCGCTGTGCGTCTGCTGCTGTCGCCGTATGGAGGAGGAGAAGTGAGACGGAGCTGAAGAGAAGAGATGCGGTTTGATTTGAATGTTTAAATGACACAGAAAACACTTTGACCAATTTAATCAGTTATCATCAATAATCAGGAAACTATTTCCACTGCTGCTAAAATGATACATAATGCTGATCTGCAGATTATGATACGGAGAGCAAACTAAATTCACTGGCGTTTCTCAAACCTCACTAAGAATGAAATAGAAATGAGAGACTTTGATCATCAACAGTCAGTAAGATTCTGCAACCAGAAGCAATCCACCAGGAAATTGCTTCTTTTTTGGGTTCCTTGTTTCCTGACCGCTGCCTAATAGCAAAGACGAATCCTCAGGAGAGCGCGTGCATCCGTCTGTTTGTGATGCAGGATTTAAAAATGGCAGCTACAGGATTGGGATTATATGCTGCAAAGGAACGGCCGACTGTCAGAGTTTGCTAACGCGGGTTTTCCTTCAGGTTCACAGGTTGGAGCAGCGCTTAAAAGCTGTAAACAATGCATGATGAAAAATACACTAATAACTATGAAGTAAAACCTTAGCATAGCTTAGCTTAGCATAGCAGTCCTCCCATGCATGGAGCTAAATAAAACATGAACTGATTCCATGCAAACAAAGTCCTTAAAGCAACACTGTGTTATTTTAAACACACTGTGAAACCAAACATCAACATTAATCATCAGTCCAAAGACAGACGGTTCACCCTGTGTTTCTCCAGGACCTGGTTTAGCTCCAAGGCTA
>NW_015151765.1:90666-92466 GCF_000732505.1 Cyprinodon variegatus
TGCAGCGAGGCTAACTGCCTGCAGCGAGGCTAACTGCCTGCAGCGAGGCTAAGGCTTTATCCTGCCTCCTTGTTCAAACATCAGGATCTGATCCAGCCTGGATAAAGTCAGCTGGACTGATTTAAAGCACTTTGCAGAAAAGGCAAAGAAGAAGGAACAATCTAGAATACACATGGAAAATAATAGAATATAGTGGACTTTTTCTAGAGCTTTGTTCATTTGCATGGTTGCTCTTAAATAAACACATTCTCAGAAAATAGTTTTTATATATAAAGTAATAGTTTCTCGATTATTAAACTGTTTCAATATTTTTTTAGGTTTGTGACCCAATATTGGAGCATGAAAAACACAGATTAACCTTCACAGCCTCAGAAAGAAAAGATTTATGGACAAAAAGTAAACCTGGACATTAAATTCTGTTTTGTTTTTATAAAGTGTTTTTATAATGTTTTTTGATGTTTGCATTCATATAAATATACTGGTGGGATAACTTAGTATACGTCTATTTTGAATTTATAGCTGCCTGTTAACCGAGTCAAACTCTGTGTTTTAGGTGCAGAGCTGAAACTAAGTCTGGGTTTGTTGGAGCAACTAGAATTATTACTATAATTAGCTAAAGGCAGATCATCTGCCTCGCTTGGTTAAATCCTGCTGACATGCTTGGTGCACCGTGTTATTCGCTTCACAACGTTTTCACTTCTGCTAACGATAGCCGGCGCTGCTGAAACCTACATGCTAACTGTGATTCTCTATCAGCTTCAGCTGCAGAAAGAAGAATTAATAAAAGGACAGAGTGAGAAAAAGTTTGGCCACTTTAAACTCAACAGCAAAGCAAACAGAAGAGTCTGAACTGAAAAACTGAATGAGCGTCCCTCAGCAGTCAGCTGATTCCATTTAAAGCTGTGCACTGCCTGTCAGCTGGTTAATAAAACGGCACATTTTCCCTGCTTTCAAAGACATTTTGGACCTTTCCTTTGGTACCGCGCCTCGTTTAGTGGCTGCTAGCTGCAGGCTAGCTAGCTACCCCCCCCGTTAGCCCAACTAACCAGCCTCAGTGTTAGCTCTGTGCATCTAACCTGTGCTAATGAAAACAGGAAAACCAGAAGCTATAAATAAATGTTTGAAGTCAGTTGAAACTCTTTGATAAACTTATTCTGTCTCGTTAAATTCTGCTCCGCTGGAAGAAAACAGAAACAAATAATAAAAATGTTCTGTTTAACTGTTAGAATTAGAGCTAGAGCCGTTTTGCACCAATCAGATGGGGTTATATATAGATTCATATAACAGCAGATGATTATTCAGAGTTTTGATCATGCATATAGAGTTTCAAAGCAAAGATGTTCTTCCTTAAACATCTATTTCGAAAAGCCAAAAAAAGTGTGAAGTTAAACATCCACTTTAGTGCGAATGGGGTCGTGACCTCTGTCCTGCAGACAGTTCTACAGCTGCAGGAGGAAACAGCTTAAAGCCAAATATTTACCACTATTGGGTTTCAAGTGGTGCAAAAAAGCTGCATTTAAAGGGCTACTTCCTCACAGGACTTAGAAATGTCCTCTAAGGTAAAGAATGATACGAAGGACGCTCAGACAAGCCGGCTCTCTGAAAATATGCAGTCCTTCTGGTCCTCCGTCGCCTTAGCTGATAAAGTCATGGAGCTGCCTGAGAATCTGTCAATCATGATGCAATCTAATCTGACCACCCAGAAGAGAGAGAACACCCCCCACGTCCTCACGTGTTTTGGCCATTTAATAATAATTATAATAATAATTGAACTTTATTGATCTCGCAATGGAGAAATCC
>NW_015151765.1:93234-95943 GCF_000732505.1 Cyprinodon variegatus
AACAAACCATCAGTTCAGGGGTTTGAGAAAATATGGGAATCAGGAAATTATCTATAAACCAAACTGAACGATTTTTTATCTCTACTTAAAAACAACACTTCAGATTTTAAAATGTTAAAAAATAATGTTTTAATATATTTTCTTATTTAAAGATTCAATGTATAACATAGAGGCATAAAAACCTGATTTCATATCCGTGTTAAATTCTGTTTAAAGTAACAGATTATAATTAAAAATGTCTCCAGATCTTTACTGGTTGATGATTTTCTTTATTGGGACCCCGATGGTTTTTAACTGGTGACCACTGGTCTAGACCATCACCCATTAACACATATTTAATTAGTTAAATAAACATAATAAACCAAAGCTTTAGTATCGTAGAACCGTCATAGAACCAAACGCCACAGAATGAACCTTCAGCCATGTTTTTATCCTAAACAGCATTTCTTTGTTTTATGGATGAATCTGGTTCAGAAACACAGTTTAGTTTGTTTCAGCCAAACTTTAGCAGTGAGTTTATTTCTCTCCGGTCGTCCAGATTTATCCCGAACATTTAACCCTTTAAATCCTGAACCATGAAATTATTGTAAATAAATCAGGATGTCGTTAAACTTTCTAAAAAAACGTTGAATAAGTTAAATTACATCATTTATTTGCATCAGATTTGATACATTAGGCTAGTGGGTATAATCTTTTATACATTTTATGTTCACTGCATGTGTCTGAATATTTAAATCAATGTTTCAAAACAAAAACATCCCGATGATGATGATGATGCAGATGATGATGATGAAGTTTCAAAAACTCATGCGTCACACATGATCCACTTGGCTTTAAAGGGTTAAGCTAAAAGGATCCCAGCTTTACTAAATGATGTTTACAATCAGGGGGTCAGTGAACGCACCATAACCATCGGTAAGAGTTCACTCTGAGGAAGAACCTGCTTCCTGAGGAGGAAGAAGTTACTATTAGAAGCACTTTCTATTATCGCCCCACGGAGCCCAGAACATTTCACCTTCAAAGACAAACAAACAAAACGCTGTAATAACGAATAAATGCCTCAAACTGAAGGAAGAAAAAAGGAAGAAAGAGTTTCTGATTGCAAAAATGTCCGATTTCATAAAGTCTGAACTAATCTGGTCTTGAGAGGAAAAGTGAAGACAGGAAACAAAAGAAGGCCGAGGAAGCTGCTCAAAGGAGAGGAGTTCTTATGACAGATGGAGGTTTTTCACTCAGGTTCAAACCCGAAGGAGAGAGCAGGAATTTAAAGAGATACCAGGAAGCACAAACATGTCACAGCAGTGTGATCTTAGAGATACTGAAGGTTAGAGACACTTTACTTACTGTTCAGCAATGTTTAACCATTTAACCTCCAATATAACATTTTAACAGCATAACATTTACCAGCAGCTGCTGATTTAACTCAAAGGTCAACGTAGGAAGGCCGTGTTGGAAGAGGGTTAATTTATACTAATTATTAATCTTCTTCGAGAATAATTAAATGAGTTAAAAGCGGTAGCAGCAGGAGGAAACTCTGCTTCTAGTTTTCAAGCAGACTTTTCCATCTGAAATGAAAATGAGGCCAATTAAAATCACTTGAAGGAAAAACCAACAGAGCAGCTTAAGGGAGCAATTATTCTGCATGAACAGAATCACATGTCTGGATTATCCAGCAGCCTGGATTAGTAAAACCTGCAGAAAGTCGCCATGTTTGCAGTTAGTCAGACAGTAAATGCAGCAGTGGCTGTTATTACATCAGGTGAGCCTGTTATTAAAGCCACTGATGGTCAGTTTATGGGGGAAACCCAAGCTGACGTCACTCTGTGTGTAAAACGTCAGCAGCTGCTTCCTGGATGCATTTATCGGCTTTTCAGCTCTAATAATCCAACTCTGCCTGTTTTCCAGTTTAAAGGAAAAGTCCAAACATATTCAGATTTCAGAATTCACTGTTGTTTTTACTGATTAAAGCTAAATTCATGAACTAATAAGTTTTATGTATAAATAATGATCCATTGATTATTCCTCCTTTACAGCCTGATGATGATGATGATGATGATGATGATAGAAACAGTGAGATCAAACTGAAGGTTTGTTGGGATCTACAGCAGATTAAACAAAGTTTTCCTCCAACATTTCAGAAACTAAATCAAGATAAAACAGGTTGATCTTTTTCCTGAACAGCAAACAGGCAGAAACAAAGAGGCGCGTGAGCAGAGATGAAAGTAAATAAACATTTTACCGGAAGAGTTCCGGCGTCCTGCCGCCGCCATGGAGCTTCAAAGAGGTCGATAGATCTTAAAAGCACAGAATCTACTCTGTTAAAGTCTAAAACAACAGCAGCTGTAGCTCTAACTGCTCACCAGCCTTTCCGCTCTGCTGGTCACGTGACTGCGATCTGCTCAGCTGACTGGGCGGAGGTGGTGAGCACGTGATCACCACACTTCCGCTTTCTAACTGTTCTGTTTACATCAGAGGAGCATTACTGGAATAAAATAGACTGACTGACTGAGTAACTAACTAACCGACTAACTAACTGACTAACTAACTAACTAACTGACTAACTAACTAACTAACTAACTGACTGACTGACTGATTGAGTAACTAATAACTATCTGCCAGTCCTTCTTTTCACTGTAGACAAGCCATGATCTGCTTATCTGTTCTCCATTTTTCATTTGGATGAAATAATAGCTGCATGAATCATGACAG
>NW_015151765.1:98233-99495 GCF_000732505.1 Cyprinodon variegatus
AGCTAAAAATAAGTAGAATATCACTAAATGGAGATGAAACCAATATAAACTAAAAAAAAACTTTAACTGAACTAAAAGCACAACAGTCACAGTTGAAGAAGCTTCATGAGGAGAAAAAGCACATGAGATCCGATGATAAAACAATCAGATCTTCATAATGGCTCCTCTCAGTAACCAGGAGACCAGACTTTGACTGGAGGCCAGATCAATATTTGGAGCCATTTGAGTGCAAACAGAGTTATTGGGAAACAGCATTCCTGTCATTCACGTACACCGACACACGAGAATAAATCCTCAGAAGCCCCTCAGGCTGTTTCTGCCACCTTTAATGGGTTTAATGCCAGAAGTTCTTCAAATCTCTCTTCCAGGCTTATTCTAGTAGAACTATATGATCTTATTTAATCCACCGGGACTTTAGATGCTGATAACCAGGATATACGACATGACTTATCGGGCATTTTCACTTGTTCTTGCTTTTTTAAGCTTCTCAACCGTCTGCAGCAGGACAGCAGGTAAGCTAGTGAAGTTCATAGATTAATTAATTTATCCAACATTGAAATCAGTGGATATTTAATGAAGATGCAGAAGGTTTTAATCAGTGTAAACTCTTCTGTTGCTCCTTTATCGGGTTGATCTTACAGTTTTAGTTCAAGAACAGAACATTTATCTAAAGAGGATATTTTATTGAATCAAAGATAAACCTCCAAGAAAATGGTGTCTTCAAAGAACAGGGAAATATGGAACATTGTTATTTCCAATAGTGTGTTCAATAAGTATTAATATAACTTAAATGCAAAGTAAAACTATGAAATAAGGAATATAGTGGAGTGGCAGCATAGTGGTCCGGGCATAGAGTTTGGAATCCTGAGGTTGTGAGTTTGAGCCCCCCTCCCACAGCCTGCCACTCTGGGTCCCTGAGCAAGACCCTTAATCCCCCACTGCTCCCCAGGCGCCGCACAGTGGCAGCCCACTGCTCCCCAAGGGGAGGGGTTAGATAACAGGGAATGACAACAAATGTTGAATAAGAATATATTCATCATAAAATAATTTAGCATCTATTGTAAAAAAGAAAAAGAAAACACAAAAAATGAAAATACATTTTTCCCTTTTGTAATTTTAACAATTACCTTTTATTTCCCGTTTGAATGAAAGGAAATAAAAACTAATTTAGCAATATTTAGATTCCAAACAGCTGGTTTTTTCTGAAACACAGGAACGAAGCTCTGTTTTTTTATCATTTAGTTTCATCGTCACAAGAAATA
>NW_015151765.1:100219-102488 GCF_000732505.1 Cyprinodon variegatus
AAAGAGCAGATGAATCAGCAGATTGGGAGCACGTGTGAACAGAGGAGTCAGGAAGGAGCGAGGAGAAGGAGACTGACACAAGAGGGCAGCAGAGGGCAAACAAGAAATACCTAAAAACTTAAATATAATCAAAAATAACCAGAAAACAAAATGGAAATAAAACCCATGAAAACTCAAAGATCAAATTGAAAAAGAACCAAAACCATGACAGGAAGGTCAGAAACCAGAAATTACTTTATAGATCAGACCAGTTTTCCCAGTTTAGTAATCTGTGATTTTGTAACACAGTGATGAAAAATGTTTAGTTTCCAGATTTTAAACTGGTTGCATCTCTTTCAGGTGTCCACTTACGCAACATGGAGAGCTTCATCCAAGCTGTGCAGCAGGTTGAAGACTTCTACCCTGGTCTGTCACCTCTGGCTCTGGTTAGAGCTCTGCGGAGGACCGCCGGCCATGACGATCCGATGACCATCCATTTCCTGGGAGCGTCATATAACCTGAGTGAAACAGAAGGCTTAGAGGGACGCATCCTAAATACCACATCCTTCAGCTTCTTTGACAAGGCTATCCACCACATAGTGACTGACCATGGAGAGGAGAGGGGGGTGGTCCTTGCTCCTGATGGCACCACAGTCGCTCTGGCTCCTCTACTTTTAGGGATTGAATCGGGACTGAAAGCCAAGATGGAGGGAACGGAAGCTCTTGGGATCTTCGCTTTAACCCTTGGCAGGACGCTGGGCCTGTCATTCCTCAGCCTCCAGGACATCCCACCATCTCTGCGTCTGGGGCCCAACGGCTGCTGGGACAGCGTGGAGCAGCCGAAGGTGTTTAAGCTGTCTCGTCCTGCTACTCTTGCCACTGACGCTCTAATCAACGGTGGCATGGATGGAGTTATACTGGGCATGCACCTCAGCAACTTACCGGCATCTGAGGAGCCCCCGGCCCTCAGCGAGCTCCTAACAGGGTACTATAATTTCACTCTGACTGAGAAACAGGGCATTGATGCTGTGACCGCTCACATTAGTCCACGGAGAAGGGAGCTTTCAAGGTCACTGCTGGAGCCGCTCGACCTCCACACGTCAGTGATGACGACGCTAGCGTTGGTCTGGAAGCTGGAGAACACAGAATGGATTGCTCAGGACACTGGTCTGGAGAAGGTGGTGCAGGATGGATTGCAGACGTTTACGCACAAATACTTTGGTGAGCAATGGTTTTATTTTATTTTAACTTTTTAGACGTAAACATGGTAGAAAGTTGCATTTACTTTAGATGATCCTATCTAGGGCTGCACGGTGCCGCAGTTTGTTGCAATTATAGCTCGCAGCAAGAAGGTTCTGGGTTCGATTCCCTGCTCAGGGGCTTTCTGCATGGAGTTATCATGTTCTCCCTATGCATGCGCGGGTTCTCTCAGGGTACTCCAGCTTCCTCCTACTGTCCAAGACCAGGACTGTTAGGTTAATCAGCTTCTCTAGATCGTCGCAGGTGTGATTAGTTGTGTGTCTGTGTTGCTCTGTGACAGACTGAATAGAACAGAATTCAACTTGCAACCTGTCCAAGTTGACTCTGCCTCTCACCCATAGACTGCTGTTTAACTCCACCAGCCGCCACTGCCTGTAAATACTGAACTGTTGTTTCCCTTAGATGTTTTTGAAGTCTGCTGATATTATACATCGATTTAATAGGTTTTAACTTGCCATCGTCTCATATTGAGTTTTTTTGTCACATTACAAAAACCTCCAAACATTTTTTTACGTTTGACGTGAAAAAATCTTAAACAACAGCCTTAGATTTCTATTCATTCTGAGATTATAGAGTCGCCACCTTTCAGAAATGAAAATAAGGAATAGCAAAAGAATAAGAAATGATAGATTTTATGAGCCTCCAATAACCGTGAGATTTATCCAGATATCCGAGACAAACAATGCGGCTTAGTTTTTATAGCCATAAATCCAAATGGAAAGAAAAAAGGTTGCACACATAGACATTATAAACGTAGACGCCTCACTGGACGCTGGCCGACGTGCCTAGAGGGCGGCCATCTTGGATCAGACCAGAGTTCAGACAGCTGCTGTCAGAATGAACAGGAGGCGCCTTAGATCTAATTTTAATCACATGAAAGACGAGTCAGAGATAATATTACGATAATCTCTGAATCATCACAACCCCTTAATAGACAAAACATATTTTTAAATTACCTTTTCTTAGATTACACATATTTATTCAGATGAAAAACTATTTAGACTGATCTCAAACTAGATGAGATATTTAC
>NW_015151765.1:102498-105675 GCF_000732505.1 Cyprinodon variegatus
ATTTACAAAGTTATAGATGTTGAAATTAAATATTAATATGATAAACACAAAGTTTTCTATTAATATATTATGAAATTATGTTTTACAAATATTATATATTTATATAGTATTTTATTTTTATTCAGTATTTTAAAGGATTGTTCTTGGATAATGAGTATTATGATCTAGAGAAAATTTGTTGTAATGTGATTTACAAAAGAGTAAAGTTATTATTTTTTATTTTTTATTAATTCAATGTTAATTTTTCTTTTTCTTTTGTAATTGTAAAGACTTTTCTGTCAACTTGTAATGATTGGTAAATTTATGTTGTATCTAACTAAAGACTTTTGTCCTTATAAATTTGTCTAAACTTTGTTGAAAACTCTTTCTTTTAAACTATGTTTTTTATAATAATTTATAAATATGAGAAAATGTTATAATAATTATAATATTTTAATATCTGTGACTCGTCTTTCATGGGATTAAAACGAGATCTAAGGCGCCTCCAGTTCGTTCTGACAGCAGCTGACTGAACTGTAGTCTGATCCAAGATGGCCGCCCTGTAGGCACGTCAGCCTCGCTGCCGACAGCGTCCAATGAGGCATCTACGTATTAATATCTATGGATCTACAGATTATTATATTTGCTGGCAATAAATATTAGATTTGTGTGGAAAAGGTTCCTGTAAACCTCATCGCCTGATTAGCTTCAGTTTTTAAACACTTTGGGTCAATAATATGGAAATCCGTAAAATTGAAGTAGCAAACGAAGACATTGAAAGCATGAAAATACTTTAGCAGGACAGTATGAAGTGAGCTGTTAACCAGTTAAATGTTTCCCCCTGAATGCAGATTGTCCTCAGATCATCCCTCGCTGTCAGTGGGGAGCAAAAGCTCACAAGAATATTCCCATTCCTCTCTCTCTCCCCCTTGGGTTTCTCTACATTCACCATACCTATCAGCCTTCATCGCCATGTTTGTCCTTCCCATCTTGCTCCCGTAACATGAGGTCCATGCAACGTTTTCACCAAGAAGATCGAGGATGGAACGACATTGGCTATAGGTAATAAAGAAGAAAGAAATACATGGTGTCCAGGTATGATTTGACATCGCTGAGCTGATGTAATGATTGTACAAATTTTTTTTTTACCGCAGAATTTTAAAGACATTTTTTAGCACCAAATTTCACCATATTTTAAACACATAATTGTTTTAGCATCAAATTTTAAACACTAAGTTTTTTAACACCATATTTTTAACAGATTTTTTTTTAGCACCGAATTTTATGCACATTTTTTTTAGCATTACATTTTTTAACTGAATTTTTTTTAGTACTGCATTTTAATTACTACATTTTTTAACACCATATGTTAAGCAACACATTTTTTTTCACCAAATTTTAAACACAGAATAACATTTTTTTTAGTACCTAATTTTTTAACAGATTTTTTTTTAGCACTGAATTTTAAATACAAAAAGTTTGTTAGCAACAAATTTTTTTTTACTGAATTTTTTAGCAACAATTTCAAAAATAATAATTTTATTAGCACCGTATTTTAAATACATAATTTTTTATCACCAAATTTTAAATACCGGTACTACTTTTTTTAGCGTAAAATTTTTCAACAGATTTTTTTTGAGCACTGAATTTTAAACACAAAATGTTTTTTAGCACCAAATTTTGAACACACAATTTTTTTAGCACAGAATTTTAAACATAATTTTTTTTAGCACTGAATTTTAATCACATAATTCTTTTTAACGCTGTATTTTAAACACAGAATTTTTTTTACACATTGAATTCCTTTTTTTATCCAGTAAAAATTCAGCTGCAAAAAATTCAGGTGACCTTTTGGTGAACTCAAGCCAAAGCAACCTACAGTCGATGCATTCAAGCAGCTCTTAGCCAATGAAATGAGCTACTAAAAACATGCTAACATTATTAGCATGTTTTTAGTAGAATGAAGATTTTCTGCTCAGTTCTCCATAGAAAAGGTCCTGAAGCAAAAAAACAGTTTGAACCCGACCAAATTTCTTTGAATGAAAAACACTGATATTAACGGAAGCAGGTGAGGCCTGCAGGTGTTGTGTTCTTTTGTGACGTTCTTACTGGGTTTGATTAGGTGACCTTTCCTGGAAAGGTCACGCACTCTTCCATGTTATTTCCATTTGGGAAACGAATGTTTACTGAAACCCAAAGCTTTTTTCATGATGCCATGGTTGTTTGCTGGACCAAAGTGCATCCAGGCACCATAGGGGGGGGTAAATGACGAATAGCAAAATTACGGCCTAATCTCAAGGAGAGGCAGTAAACACATCATGAACAGAATAACTGCTAATGCAACAGAAGAATCCAAACATGGGCTATATGCCAAACTTTGCTACTTCCCCGAACTTCAGCCGCTCCTTTCATTCCTGCGTTTCTTCATTCAGGTGTCTGACCTCATTTACCATGATGCCACAGGGCAGACACACCTGGATGAATCAGGGGGACATGAAACAAAGGAGCTGCCGAAGTTCAGGTGGAGTTTGGCAAAAAGCCCATAAACAATTAGAACCAGACAGCTTATATACAGTGGAAAGCAAGTAAGAGCAATCATGTGAAGAAGAAACAGCGGAGCATAATTTGGACAGACAGCTGAGGCAGAATGATTGACAGCTGAGGCAGAATGACCTAACAAATGTTAAAATGATCAAATACACATAGAAACTAATAAAGAACTAAATAGCTTATCCATAAACTTGTCAAATAAAATGGCAGCAACTGGAGAAAGGTAGAAAAACATGGAGTATCCAAGGAAACAACCAAAACAAAGGATCATGCCAGAATGGCAGCTTTATCTGTGGATTATAGGATTTTAGTCAGTTTTACAGATCAAACGTCATCCCTGCCCTGAACTTAGATGCTTTAAGTGTTTGTCTTTCCTAACTAGACTGAATTTGTATTTGCAATCTAACTAGATTTTAAAAACTTTAAGGGATATAAATACTTTTGCAATCTAGCGTCCCATTGCTTCAGACAGGTTCAGGTTGGATTTAGTAATTCTGAGGTCTACCTGAACAGATTCAACCTGGAGACTCACAAAGGGAAAATCTAGTTATACAGGAAACAATCATATTTCAAAATATTTATATTTAAGGAAAACCAGCTGATTGCATCGACTCATTGACTCTTCAGCAATCCCTCACACTAAGCATG
>NW_015151765.1:106708-107551 GCF_000732505.1 Cyprinodon variegatus
GAAGCAGATGAAGATATAAACAAATTAGGCTCTTTGGTGCTCAGGCCCCGGCAGGAGACTTGAATGCTGTGAATTAACATACGTAACCTAGAAAATGTTTAGAGTAGTCGTCCCCCAGATGGTGGAATAAGCAGGAGGATGAGGGAGTGAGGGAGGAGATGGGGGAGGTGGGTGAAAGTTTGCTAGTGTCTGAGAGAGAAGCTAGGTCAGCAGGTAAAAGAAGAGGATCTGGAAAGACGATTGGCTTCGGATAAGGCGCGGCCTGCGAGTTGATTGGCTGGAGCTGAACGAGGGACAGCGAAGCAGGTTCAGGTGAAGCTGAGTCATCCAGATTGAATTTACGCCTCATTTCTCAGTCATTTGGGTGATGGCAACCACAAAACAGGTTCAAACCAGAGGCAACCGGACTGAAAACGTTTTTCTGAAAACATTTGATACTTTCTGTGGGCTAGCTTTAGAGCAGCTTTAGAGCAGCTCTGGCATGGAGGCCCCTCCTCCTGCTCACATTCCAGACAGTAATAAACATTTCTGTCATCAGAAGAGTGCGTCTTGTTCCTGCAGTGCCACTGTGAAGCGGAACATCGCGCTCAGCGCTGCCGACCCTCCTGTGTTGCACCAAGTGTTTGGTTTCTCCCATGTGGGAGTCTGAGCATTCCTCACCGCATCAACAACAGCGCTCAGCTTTGGTTCGGCTCTGTCTTTGAGATCGACCCGTTTTTGTCTGTCGCTGTGTTTGAAATTCACTGGCATGTTGTGTTTAGAGAAAATCCCTCTGAGTTTCTGAAACTCCTGTGAAGTTGTGGAGAAACTTAGGCCCCGCCCACACGAAGTCAAAACGAACAC
>NW_015151765.1:107838-109809 GCF_000732505.1 Cyprinodon variegatus
CCCTGTTAGGTTAATAAATCTTTCACTGACCAGATAAACGTTTCATAACAGCTGTCTTCTGTTCACGGCATGAAGGAGCCTTAAGCACGTTAGAGGGCAGGTTATCTTTATTTCACGCTTGTCCAGAGTGAGGAGGACCTGCTCTCTGTCATCCCTACCTTAAACATCACAGCACAGAGGCGGCTACAAGGTTTCTCTAAACTCACTCCTTTAGGCAAAGAAAAGGATCAATCTAAATATTTCATCTCACAAATAGGCTGAGAAAAAACATGCTTTCAGACTCCTGATACATTTAGAAATATCTTTCTATTTCTCCACCATTTTGACCAGTTCTGCTCTAAAACACGCATCATATTTTATGTCAACTTTTGTAGAACCGTGTTTTGAATGATTTACTTTAGACTGAAGTATTTTATCTTTTCAGTTTCGTAGTTGGATCCGATGGTTACATCTACGAAGGAAAGGGGTGGAGCCACGTCGGCACACACACCAGGGGACACAACGCTGTCGGCTACGGCGTGTCAATCATCGGAAACTACACGGCCGCGCTGCCTTCTCGCTACGCCATGGACCTGCTGCGTCATCGGTTGGTGCGATGTGCTGTGAACGGAGGAGCCCTGACAGCTAACTTCACCATCCAAGGCCACAGACAGGTGGTGAACTACACCTCCTGTCCTGGAGACGCCTTGTTTTCAGAGATAAGAAGCTGGGAACATTTTAGGGAATGATGGGAACCGTCGCCATTGCTGCTGAGATTCTTAAACATCTGTTTGGTTCTGACTGGTTTTGATGAATGTGAACTGGTTAATTTAACACGGTTTAATAAAGACCCATGCAGTTTAAACTAGTTTGGAAATATAGGACGGTAACACTTTGCTGAAAGTGGAGCAGAAAAGGAAAAAGATTACCATGTGATTTAATGCAATGTTACTTTCCAAATGCAGATGAATAAAGGATCAATCTTCTGCTGCCTGGTTCACTAATCTGATCAACAAAATCCTCCAAAATTTACATCTATGTGTTACATTTCTCTTCTGCTTGGTGAAACACTTAACTTTAATTTAACCTGCAGGATATTAGATTAGGATGAATAGATAATCTATATTAGTATCTTTAACACAAGGATGAATTTTCTCATCAAGCAAGATATGTTCTCTTATTGAGAATCACTTCAACTAAGAGGTTATATCAACTAGATCAGGGTTTATTATTCAATTAACAAATCAAAAAGAAATATAAATATATATCAAATATAAAAATTCTGTCTATCTGGATTGAACTAACAGATTCTGCAGAGTGGGAGAACAGAGATAGAATGAAGCAGAATGATGAAAAAGGGGTCCCTATGTCCTCCAGCAGTCTAAGCCTATAGCAGCAGAACTATAGAGATAGATCAGGACTGTTTTGGATGAGCTATAAGAAAAGTCGAGCCAAGGAGAAATAACCTTCGGCCAGAAAAACCAACCTTTGCTTGGAAATAACCAGGGATTAAAATGGAACGTTAGCGGTAATAATAAGGGTGGTGCCTTTAAGCTACTTTCCCGGTAAACATTTCATTTCCCCGTTTCATCACCTGACAGCCTTAACGGAGTGACTCACTGCGGGTTTGGACTGGAAGCGCAGCTTTATTTCTGTTTCACATTTCAGTAGCAGGACAGTCTAAGTACTGAAGTACGTAACAGACGAAACACCCTGGTAAAGGACGATGCAGAATAATTAAAAATAATAATAAAGATAAAATCACTGATGATAAAATAATAAAAAAAGTTTGTCTACAAACAGAAATTAATTTTTCTGATTATTAATGTATAGCAGTTGAGGGTTTGGCAGCGGGGCCCTGGGGCCCGCGGCCGGTTATACCTCAGGGTGGCCGGCTGCCGGCGGAGCCCACGGACTCCTCCCCGCAGCTCCTGGAGGCTCCAGCATTGCAGTGGCGGGGGGGGGGCTTCCTCTGGGCTGTCTCTCCTCCTC
>NW_015151765.1:111901-112247 GCF_000732505.1 Cyprinodon variegatus
CGTGGCAGATTTTTAAAATCCCTTTAAATAAAACTAAACTCAATGATTTTACTGCTTTTGCACCAAATCTATTGCTTTATTTTTGCACTGCGCTGACCTTCCACATGCCTTTCTGCACCATGAATCTCCCACACTGTTTACACCCCCATATTAAAATGGCTCCCTGTACATTTTAGGATTCATTTTAAGTTTTTTTTATTAGATTTTAAGCCTTTCCATGGTCTTGCTCAATGTTATCTTTCTGAGTTGCCGCACCTTCATGCACCCCCCCCGTTCACTCAGGTCAGCCAATCAGCTGCAGGTTCCAAAACCCAAAGGGAAGCTGAGGGGCGATGGTTCTTCTCTG
>NW_015151765.1:114356-115894 GCF_000732505.1 Cyprinodon variegatus
CTGGTCAATCAAAACTCAAACAAACATTCTGTTAAGTTTAAGTCATTAATAAAATTAATGAAAGGCCCCAAATCCTTTCCAAAAGAAACTGTTTGGATTTCCTAACATGTTTTATTCTTTCTAGCAGCAAATTAGACGACATGTGTGTTACGCACTGAGTGGCGCGACGTCTACTGATTCCAAGCCAAAGCAATACATTGTTTTTGCAACTAACGAGCTTATATCTATGAAAGTACATTCTGATTTACTAAAGTTATGTTCCCCAGGAAATAAAGCTAACAGGACAATTTAGGATCCATTGAGACTTTTTAAAATAATTTTTCAATTATATCTTTCACTTCCATCCAAAATGCTTTAATTTGTTTCCATTCCAACATGCAGTTTATTAGAGTCCCTTTAGAATCACATTTTACACAAACATCTGGGGGGTTATTGCTGTATTTATCTAAATGCACGTCAGTAACAGATTAGCGGCTGTTTATGGACATTGGTTGAGCTTTGATTTTAATTCACTGATGTTTGCTGATAAGTTCCAGTTTAGAAGCTTATTGTTTGATTTCTGCAGTGAGTTAAAAATCAGCACTTTATAAAAGTTGAAATGATGCCTTTCTTGATTTATTCCAGGTGAAAATGTTCGTTTTACTGCTAAGCTGTTCATTCTATGCCTGAAAGCTGTAAAAACGAAAGTTTGTCTCTAAGTTACAGTAAACCTGGAATCCAGAAAGACATTAAAAAGAAAATGATCTGAAGTTAAATTAGTTTTTGGCACCAATTCAGTTTTTTTTTTTTTATCTGTAAGGGATTTTTATCATAAAGCTTCATTCCTTGGTGATACATTAATGTTTTATTTTCTGTAACTTTGATTCTAACTTGATCCAGTTTTTTAGTGGCTCGTTGTTTGGACATTAGGCTGAGAGGAAAGGGGGGGAATGAGGGAGAGACATGCGGCAAAGGAAAACAGACTGGATTCCATTATTCATGTTATTTTCTTTATAGATCTTCTCTATATGTGATTCAGTTCATCTGCATTCATTCATTCTCTCACGTTCCTTTAGTTTCCTGCTCAGATTCATGTGTTTCGTCAGATTCAGTGACTTCCTCCTTTTATGCATCGTTTTCATCTCTTAAACTAAAAACACATCGATGGCATCGATCTGCACGGTCACAGAATAAATGGCTGGACACTAAAACCTAAGAACTGTAAATCTTTCTTTGCATAAATCTGCTCACGTGTTTGGAAAATACATCCTCACACGGTTGCCTTGACGACAGCTATTATGGTAAAAGAAGGAATTCCTGTAGAGCGAGTTCAGGGCAGACTTAGAAACGCCCTCAGTGTTTAAAGTGGGACTTCCCAGAATGACTGGTTCAGGAAACACAGGCAGTGAAAGTGAAAGAAGTGGAGGAATAAAAGCTCCTCCTGCAGCCAGACGGACGACAGAACAGAAACTTCTGCTTCAGGTCCCTGCAGACGGTCAACCAGCAACAATGAGTGAGTATTTCATCCTCAGCAGCTTCGGTTGGAGACGGTGGCGGTT
>NW_015151765.1:117488-118538 GCF_000732505.1 Cyprinodon variegatus
ACAGGTGTGAGGGCATCAGAAGAAATGGCACGAATGGATCTGGGAAGAATGAACAATTACAAATCAGTAATCAGAAAAGTGGGAAATGATTTGGGTGTCGATCCTGCCCTGATTGCTGGCATCATCTCCAGGGAATCCAGAGCAGGAAACGCCCTGGATGATGGTTGGGGGGACCATGGCAATGGCTGGGGTCTCATGCAGGTTGGCAAATGCTGTTTATGTCCACATGAAAAGATTCAATGCCAATGTGACCCAAAGGCTCGGTTCTAATCCTGTGTTTAATCTGCAGGTGGATAAAAGACATCACACGATAGTCGGAGCCTGGAACAGCGAGGAGCATCTCCGCCAGGGAACAGGGATCCTGGTGAACTTCATTAAAACCATTCAGAAGAAGTTCCCTGGATGGAGCAAAGAGCAGCAGCTGAAAGGTTTGATGCTTTAGTGAAGCTGGGATTTATCTCTGCATGTCAGGAAGAAAGAAATGGAAAGTTTCTAACTTGATCCAAAACCTTTTCTGCAGATCAATGCTTCCTTTATTGGAACAGTTGGAAGCAGAAGTAGAAGGAATAGAGGAAGTTCTTAGAACGAATCTAAACGCAAAGTGTTCATAATGTGATCAAATATTTCCTCTTTTAATAAATGCGTCCGTTTGGTGAAAGAACTCATATCGTTTACAGAAAATCCCACCCTGGGTCGAGCCTGACCGCCAAAATGGCGGGAAACTTTCCCTACAGGAACATGGTGGTTAAAAAAGTCCAAAAACATTTTCCTGCTGTGGATCTCAGTAGCGGCCATTTTGAAAGCGATCGTCTGTTATGGTCATTTGGACCAAACCTTTAAACTCTGTCAGTTTCCTTCCTATGAGCAGCCATGGAAAACAGATCTGATAAACTGCTTTTCTATTTAGTTTTTAACACATTTTTATTTTATTTTATGGTTTGAATTTCCATCATTCTTTATAAATTCTATTCAGTTTATTTCTATAGCTCTAATTCACATCATGTCACTTTATAGAGATAATTCAACCAGATCATCCAGTCAGATTGATTC
>NW_015151765.1:119208-121378 GCF_000732505.1 Cyprinodon variegatus
GAACTAAAAGATCTGCCTCCCATTCTACTTTTAGAAATTCTAGGAACCACTAGTAAACCTGCATAAAGTAAAGAAATATTAACACAATAAAATGTATTTAAAGAGTATTCACACCTTCCTAACCCTAACCTAAGAAGAGTTCATTAAAAAGCTTCCAGATTTCAATAATCCTGGTCGATTGGTTGGTCAGTTGATCAGTTGGTTGATCAGTTGGTCGGTTGGTTGGTTAGTTGGTTGGTTAGTCAGAGGCGTGATTTCTGAAGAGAAACAGTTTTAATCTGTGTTAGATGTTGGTGACTCAGAGGCTCAGCTTTGTCTGCAATGATCCTCTAGATCTTTTTGATTCTCCTAAATCTCTCTGTGATTCATCTGAAAGTTCCTGCGATTTAAAAGCTTTAGAAACGTTTCATAACGAGTCGCCCTGATCTGTCAGAAACCCTGAACTCTCTGCTTTTCCACATCAGTTGGAGCTTATGTGGTTTACTCAGATTTCCCAGGTTGGGAAACATCTATTCCCCTCGTGTTGCCCAGGTGATAGGAACCCCGCCCCTCTTTACATAAAGTTTATCTTTAAAAGAAGCTGACCAACTTTATTTATGGTTAATTATTGACTAGAGAAACATCCTGACAGTCATCCGATAAACGCTACAGATTCATCTGTTTGCTTCCATTTATGTTTTGTAATTTTGGACATCTTGATTCTTAAATGCTGATTTCTTTCTCTACAGGAGGGATAGCGGCCTACAACTTTGGGGATCGGAACGTCCAAACGTATGAGAGGGTGGACGTCGGCACGACAGGTGGAGACTACTCCAACGATGTTGTTGCCAGAGCCCAGTTTTACAAAAAAAATGATTTCTAAAGTCTGTCACTGAAAAAAACAGAAATACCAGTTTGAATCCTGCAAAAAATAAATATATATATAAAAAGATGAGATGTAATGAAAAGCTTAAGGAGAAACGTTACGGTTTGCTGTTTTCTGTCAGCTTTCATTATGTTTTGTATAAAAAGTCTCAAACAGGCTCAAGAAATAATAAAAGTTGAAATAATATTTGGAGTCTTTTCTTTTAAAGCATCAGAGCAGTTAAATTGTCAGGCTGTCTTCACTAAACATATTAACCTTCATCTTTCCAACATCAGGACTGTCTTTAATAAACATGTTTTTGTATCATTCATTCGACACATAAAGGTTTTTTTATTCTTGAGGCCTCAGAGTAAAATCTACCGACCGCCTAACTTACATTTAGCTCTTTTCTATTTAAATACACACTCCTTTTCAGAGACGGGGCGTCCTAACTGCTCCTGCTTTGGTCGCTAAACCTGTTTATAAAACACTGAAGAGCTGCACATTGTCAACATCGGAAAAAAGCAATATGGTGGCAATACAACTTTTTAAATATCCACCAAGTTCTGCAACAATCACCTTTATTGGCCAAACATCTGGCCTGAAAGACGTTCCACTTTAATTATTCCTCCCCGCTAACATTTACCAAATTACTGATGCAGAATGTTTTCTGGTCCAAAGATATCAAAGTGTTATTTTCCTCTTTCAAAATCCTGTTCTGTAAAGAAACTGCACTGTGAAGCTCCTTCATTATGAAACACGGTGGTGGCAGTATTATACTCTGTGATAACTTCTCCATATTGTGTCATCAGCGTTAATCCAATCATAAAATGATGGATTCTTCAACAGATTCTTGCTGGAAGTTTTAATGGAGGCTAGATTGATAAATAAAGTCCTGCAGAGGGAAGAAGGGTCAGAGCTCCAGGGTCGCTAATCCCTTCTACCAGTCGAAGGAAAGGAAAGGAAAGGAAAGGAAAAGAAAGGAAAGGAAAGGAAAGGACAGGAAAGGAAAGGAAAGGACAGGAAAGGCTCCTTATGTTGGTGAGAAGCAGAAGGGAAGGAGAGGAGCTGCCTTCCACAGAAGCGGAAGGTTTCAGGAGACGATGATGAAGGGAAATGAGGCTTTCAGCTGACCTCACCCCCAAGGGTTTATCTGCACCATGTTTTTTTCTCCCACCATGTTTCCATGTGATCATTGCTGCACTTAAAGAAATGGAAATGTTCTGAAAGCTGTAAAAAACGAAATGCGGTTTTTTATCCACTCTCTGAATACAAAATGACAATGAAAGTTGTCTAAGTCTAAAGTCTAAGTTCATCTGTATTTTA
>NW_015151765.1:123272-126200 GCF_000732505.1 Cyprinodon variegatus
TAATCCCTCCTGGGATCATTAAAGCATTTCTGATTCTGATTCCATCGTCTGTATAACAGGAACCATTTTAATAAATTATAGGTGATTATAAAAATGAAAAATATTTAGCCTCTAAAATAAACTCTGTTAAACCCCATAAAGCCCATTAGAAACTCTGGATGAACCTCAGACTTTATAGATCCACTTCTAGACTAGAACTAAAGCTAATCTGGACTGAATAAGATGAAGCGTGTTTGTTCCTCAAAGGTTTTAATGAGCAGGGGGCTGATTTTAGCACAGTGGTGCCAAAAGTGGCCAAATTATGCAAAAATGCATTATTTCCACCCATAATAAGGAATCTGGTCAGACAAATATGCTGATTTCCATTATTGGAGACCTTCTGCAGGAGGCAAAGCCTTTGCTGCTCAGATTTAGTCGTTTAATCTTTTAAATTTACCAATAAAATCACCAAACTGGATAGAAAATAAGAATAACAGAGCAGCTTATGGAACGCATGAAGGTTCCATCACCTGACATGGTCGCTCAATGACCTCTGACCCCTCCTTGGAAAGGTCTGAGCTTCTAGTTTCCAATGATGGCGGCCATTAGGGGGCGGGGCTAAAAAACAATAGCTGCTGTTGCATTACTCCCTCAGAGTCACACATGTCAGGTGGAATTTTAAATCTCCTTTGATTTGTTTAAACAGCTATAAAACAAAAAGTAATTCTGAAAAAATTATTTTGAAATGAATTGAAATGTTTTAGAAATGTTAAAGCCTCGTTTTAAAGGCGTTCCCCTGTAGATCATGTACTGTCCCTGTTATGGCCGCCGTACTGAAGACACGACACTCAGAGAAGTTCTAACGATGATCTGCGCTGGAACAGACACGGTTACTGATTGGTCCTTCGGATCTGAGTCATTTTTTTATTCTGTTTTAATAATTATTTATAAACAATAAGATAAAAGCTTCAGTGGGATTGAGACGGGATCCCAGCTTTTATCTGCTGAATGTTTTTCAAAACAAATTAAAAAAATGCTCAAATGTTTTGTTGGGTTCTAATTCAGATTTTAGAGAAAACGGTAATTTTANGAAAAGTGCCGCAGAAGGTGCTATGTTTTAAAGTAGTCAGTTAGAGTTACTTAGATACAGAGATATCACAGAGAAAATAACTTAACTTCAGATGGAGTTCCTCTGGACAGCTGCAACAGCTCCACACTCAGTTAATCCAAACAGGAAGTGAAAATGTCCAAACAGGAAGCAGTTCCCCATTACAACAAGGACACTTAGCAAGGTGGAGGGAATACACAAACTGGAAGAGGAGAGGGGGGGGAGGGCTTGCAGGAAAACTGGAATTCTCTGGAACTTCTAGTGTTAATCGTTTGGAAACAAGTTTCATCAGAGAAATCTGCTTCCTTGATTCCAACATACAGCTCGTCTGTTTACACAAATGCAGTCTGTATTCTGAGCTCCAATAGCGCAAAGAAAAGCGTTTTTAGGGGAACGTTTGTAGCTTTGCACAAGTAAAATGTACAGAAAACCCATAAAATACGCAATTATTCTAGCAGCAGATCCCTGAGCTACACAGCTGGTATCAGCTGGTATGATGTCAATGAATAAATAAAGATACGTTAAGCAGATTAAGAAACATTTCTTCCTCATTGTCCTTCAGATCATGTTCAGGTTTAGATGCGATCAAATTAAAAATCAAACCTTGGTTTGAAAAGTCCTTTATTAATACAGTCTGCAGCAGCTTTTACACTTTTCTAAAAACTTTGAGCTAAAATTACTCAAAAGCAACTGGAACTGAGTATCTCTGCTAAATATATTCAAAAACTAAAAAATATGAGAAGTTTATAGAAGTTTTAGTGCAGAGAGCAGCAGCAGAATGAATCATTTCATCGCTACGCAGGCATGGACTGGTAATCGGGCGTACCGGGCATTTACACGGTGGGCCGACGTGCTGTTTGGGCCGGCAGACTGACATGGATATTAATAATATGTATTATTATTATTATTATTATTATTATTATTATTAGCCTCGTTATATTTGCATAATGCATGAAGAAAAATCAAATCAGCAGCGTAGAGTCTGTGCCGATCATCCGGCCCTTACCTCAGGCTACTGCAGCCCATTGGTTATCATCCCTGTCAGTCTAAAGGGCTCAGCCAATCAGGAAGTAGAGAAACACCTCCCCTCTCCATTGGAACTTTGTGCAGCGGTGTTCACTGTAGTAATGGAGAAGAAATGGAAGGGAGGCGCAGAGAAACTGCGCGATAAAAAAGAAACGAGTTCTTCAAACGGACGCTGCGAAATGTGTCAAACTGACTGACATGTTCCCATCAGCAGGACCTTCATCTGCTCCGGTTTCTGATGGTAAATATGATGATGGTTTTAATGGAGGCGACGGCGAACCGAGCAGTGAACATGATGTCAGTGCGGCTGAGGAGAGACATGGCGAGAGAGATGAGAGCAGGAGGTAATCGATTACTTTGCTCGTCCTGATGCTAGGCTTTTACAAAACACCCCTGGTTTCAAAGTGGGGGACATAGAATAAAAAATAAAAAGTTATACATGAAATTATTTTTATTGAATGAAAATAATTAAAATATTCCTGTCTGGGTATAACTGCTTTATGAAAATCATTCACCTAAAGCTTACAAATAATATTTTCTGGCTGAAATGTCTCCTTCCATTTGCAACCAGTCTGGCTTTTCCACTTTAAAAGTACTGAAAACTAAACTCAGATCAGGTTGAATGAAGAGAATGACGTGTTGCTCTGACAGACATCAGGCCCAGTGCTCCCATTAGCATGGTAAGCCATCAGGCCCAGTGCTCCCATTAGCATGGTAAGCCATCAGGCCCAGTGCTCCCATTAGCACGGTAAGCCATCAGGCCCAGTGCTCCCATTAGCACGGTAAGCCATCAGGCCCAGTGCTCCCATTAGCAC
>NW_015151765.1:128030-130023 GCF_000732505.1 Cyprinodon variegatus
TTTTACATGTTTCATATGGGGGGGGTTCAGCTGAGAATGTACTGGTGCAGGGGGGCCTTGGCATGGGAAAGGTTGGGAATCCCTGGTTTAAACATTCAGTTCACCAAACAAAATGTGGGGGGCCAGTCTAGTCCAGGGCCCAGGTCCCAGTCCACCCGGCGCTACGGCCGCCTCTCTTCTTCTATGTACGGCTGCTAAAGGCCACAGGAGAATCAGCTTCCTGTCCTCAGAGCTTCCTGTGGTGAAGGCTACAGGTCAAAGGTCAGCGGAAGCTGCAGTGGTGCTCCTGGTGCTGCCGTAGGTCCACTTTGTGCTGGAAGCTGTAGTGGCAGAGAGCGCAGCGGTACGGCCGGTCGTCTCTGTGCTTCCTGCTGTGCGTGATCAGGTTGGAGCTCTGGCTGAAAGCTTTCCCGCATATCTGGCAAACATGCGGCTTCTCTCCTGGAGCAGAAACAGAGCAGGTGGATTAAACACAGAGAAATGATGAACGTTTCTAAAAGGTTGGCTCAACCATCATGACGGTTTTACACTGGAAACATGAAACTTCCACTAAAATACTTTAAACATCTGTTTTTCTTATTTCTAAATGTAATGAAATCAAGTTTTGCTGAAGCCTTTGAGTTGATTGACTGATTAACTGATTGTCTTTATTGATCTAAAAATGGAGAAATGTAGTCGTTATATCATAAGGAGAAGAAGAAGGTGGCAAAGGTGCATGATGGGATATATGCAGCATGTTAGTAGGACGCAGGTTTACTGCGACAGCCTGCTGCTCTAAAGCTGAGCGGTAACTTTGATATTTTCATTTTCAAAAACAGTTGCACATTTCAAATACTTTCATAAGCCTGACTTCTAGTTAGCTATTTGCAGCGCAGACATGTAGATAACTTTATCTGTCAGGAGCAGCTGTGAACATCTCACTCCAGAAAGTCATGATTAAAAGGAGAATTAATGCCGTTATGTTAACTTTAGAGCAGCGGCTTGATGATAATGTTAGGGAAGGAAATAATTATATAATTGCATCCGATAGTCGAGCTGCTTTATTAAGTAACACATTTGTTGAAGATTAGATTCATTATTAGGTATATATCACCTATTAGTTCAGCTTCATAATAAGAAATCTTTGTTGATTTGTCTGGATTCCTGCTCATGTAGGCAAAGGAAATAAAGAAGCAGATATATGAGATAAATGATACCATTAAGGTATAAATTAATAACTTCCCTCTGACATGAGCGATGAACTCACTCCAGTCTGGTAGGTGGCGATAAATGCACCTTGAGTTGGTTGCCATGCGCCAATAAAAAACAGAAGAAGAAGAAGGTCTGACAGCGAACAGGAAACATTATGACATCTGCTGAGGTGTGGAAGCATCATGCTGGAGACATTTAAGACTCAACCTTCCATTAAAGGAAGTTAAAAACTGAGTAGAAATAAGAAACCAATGAATGTCTAGATGTGGAAAAGTTTCCCCTAAAGGCTCGGAGCTGTGAATGCATTAATTATTAACAGGAAAGGAGCTTTTTTCCGGCTGCTGTCTGAAACATCTGCTCCCAGCGGCTGATGCAGACCTACCTGTGTGAATGAAGGTGTGCTTCTTCATGTCCGACTTCTGGTGGAACCTCTTTCCACAGTACTGGCAGGGATACGGCCGCGTGTCCGAATGTATCAGCAGGTGGGTGGAGAGGGTGGAGGAGCGCTTGAAAACTTTCCCACACACCTCGCAGCCGAAGGTCTTCTCCTGGAGGTCAGAACGGCTGAAGGTCAGTGATGCTTTCAGAAGGTAAGGCGTCTGTAAAGCATGTGTGGTGCCCACCTTGCCCCTGTAAGGAGACCGCCTATTATCGGCCCTGCTGGCCTTAAGGTGCGCCGCTTTGCTCCCATGACTTTTACATATGTGCGTCTTTAAGCTCGACAGAGAAGAAAAAATCTGAAGAGAAGATATGAGAGACTTTAAGAATAAAGAAAATCACTCAGCCTTCACCATCAGGAAGT
>NW_015151765.1:131195-134634 GCF_000732505.1 Cyprinodon variegatus
ACTGAATAGAATTGAAAACATCTGCAAACATAAAACTCTCCACCATCAGGTTTAATCCTGACATACTTTGCTGCAGAGCAGACACTCCTGTCTGATCCTGGTGCAGCCGCCGCTCCTCGTCTCCCTCTCCATGTGCGGCGGCTGAGCCACGTGTCCCATCGACAGCTTATCTGGAAACCCTGAGCTTCCAGGAGATGGCGGCCACGCCGCAGCGTCTGGTTTCTCCTCTTTGATGAAGGTATCAGAGTGAAGAGGACTGCAGGCCTCAGCGCAGCCTACAGGAAGAGAGCCGAAAAAGATTAAGGACATCTTTTTCTACTGATCGAGCCTAACGTGAAGATAATGATATCTCTGTTATCCCCCTATGACATCATAGCACAGGTGCCCTAAACTGTTTCAGGTGTGAAGCTCCAGCATCGCCTTCAATAGAGTCCAATCCTGAACCAGGGGCAGAGCTAGATGGGGGCCAAGGGGGGCTGTTGCTACCACTCATCTCTATTTATTCACTGGATTGCTGCCTGAAAAAGTGAAGCATCCAGCCGCCATGTTGGTACTCCCCACTCCCACAGTGGCAGTAAAATGCCTCCCTGTGCAGCATTTAGCTGCTAAAACCAGGAAGTCGTTCCTCAGGTCATTTCCCAGTCAGTGGATGAACTAAGCAATACATCCATCTATAGCCGATGGATCCTATAGTTTAGTCTGCAGACTAACTTTAGTCTGACTCTCTCAGACTGACTGGAAGACATTGACTGAGTTAGACGCTGACATTGGGTCTAACGTTAGAAAATAGAAAGTAGAGAAAATAGAAAGTCATTCACTGAGAAATGTTAATGTAGGAAATCTTTATTCAGTGATGATGATGTCGTTTTTGAAGCGTTTGTTGTATTTCGCGTTTGAAAAAGTCATGAGCTGAAATATATTGCAGGTTAGATCAACGGGAATAAAGCAACTCAAACATCTGACCTATATATAGATCTATATATATATATATATATATATATATAGATAGAACTTTATTGTCGTTACACAGGTACAGGTACAAGGCAACGAAATGCAGTTTAGGTCTAACCAGAAGTGCAATAGCAGCAAGTGCAGGATAAATAATGGTTCCATAAATACAGGACATGGTTCTACTGAATGAGTATAGAGATGAATACTATTATAAATAATGAATATAATATATAGATCACTAGTTTTATGAACAAAATTTACAGCTGGATATGAACTGAATATAACATACAGGTGGATATTACTATAAAAAGGGTTTTTACAGTTATGTACAATACGATATATACAGATGGGTTTTACTATAAAATAAATAAATAAAGTTTGGACAGAAGCTATCTACATTAAAATGCAGTGGAAGGTATATATCTATATATATATATATATAAAATCACATTTACTGCTCTGATCGTGTCCCATGATGACATCAGAGAAGCTGTTAAATGGAGAAAATGGAAAAAGCATCAAATTTGTCTCGGAAAATGTATTAAACATTTTTAAAGATGTTTATTAACATTCTTTAGTGAGTTAAGGATAGAAATAAGAGACTTTAGTTCCATAATTACATCATTTATGGGAACCTGGACGGGTATCTGGTGGCGCAAATGAGCCGCTGGAACGGATCGCGATTTTATCGGAATCACGATCGGGTAGAGACAGGGGCCATGATCGCCCACAGTCAACCACTGCCACCCTGTGGCGCCCCCTACCTGCTGATCCCATGTGGACATTATTCACTAGCAGTTCCTCTCTAAACCAGCAGGGGGCAGTTTATTTTGTTCTGTAGGGAACTTTAGTGAGTTAATAACTAGAAATAGAACTGATAAATCCTTAAATGAAAGTAAAACTAAATTTATGTTATTTGTTGATAAAAGGACACTGAGGTAAAACTGACTTTAAACAATGTTGGAACTGAAAGAGTAAATTAAACTCTTTTTTTGGGAGAAGTAATATATGATAAGGTTTGTTGGAAGCCTCAAATAAAAAATGTAAAAAAATAAATGTTCCAAGTCTATTTCTATTATTTACAAAACTATAGATTTACTGAATAAGAACCGTTTAATTTTCTGTACTTCTCACCTGTGATGCTTTATGTGACTTACTGTGCTGAGGGGAAATGTATAGAAAACTAATTTAGATCCAATAATTAAACCGCAGAAAAGAAATAATAGAATAATAAATGGAGTTTGACGCCGTGATTCTACAGGTCAGCTATTTATAGGATCACAAACATTTCTGGAAATAACATTTCTATACATTGCATATTTAAAAACATTGGAAATTATGTTAAGAGTGGAAAATAAGAAAATCCCTGTTTGTTCAAACAATCTTAAATCAGGAGATTTATAACTTCAGGAGGTTAATAATGTTTGAACTAATGTCACTGCATCAGCTTTGGCTGGAAATGATGAAATAAAGATTAATAACTAGATAGTAGTTTCCAAGAAGACTTTAAAATCTAAAATTATAAAACGTGAAGTTTGATTTTTCAGTTTAAGTTATGTGTTTTCTAATTATGTTTTAGTAGCAGTTATTGTTATGACGCTATAGAATCAGCAGAAACAAGCCTTGCTGTTTGATGGATTCTTTTGTTAAAATATATATTTTTATTTCAAACCAAAATAAAGTAATCAATCATTTATTCATATAATGGTCCTGATTTTAGCGCTTAGACTGTGGATAGGAGAGTTCTGACGTAGAAATAGATTTTCACCCACCGTTAGACTTAGGAGGGAATATTTGCAGCTGAAAATCTGCATCAGTTTCTCTGACAGCATAGAGGTCAGCCTGTGAGGAAGCAATGGACGCCTGCTTCAGTTCTGGGTGTTTAGCTGTGGAGTACCCCAGGGAGACGTCCCAGGACTCCAGCTTTTCCTCCGAGGGGCCGAACACCACGGGGCTGGGGCTCCTGGCTGAGGGCCGAAGGTGGTGCAGCCCTCCTCGCTTCACCAGGAAAGATCGAGGCATCGCTCAGGGATTCAGAGCTAAAATCTGAAAAACAGAAACGCTTTAATTCACAGAATCTGACAAAGCGTGAAAGCTCATCATTAGAAATAAATCAGTTTCATGTCTTTTTATCTGAAATTATCCAAAACATTTAAATAAAGATGATTGAAAAGGAGATTTCCACCCAAAAGAGGGCAGCAGAGCTGTAGAAAACCAATCATAGAGCCGCATAGTTCTGCTTGTTTTTACATTTTATTTAGATTTTTTAAAAGGTCGAAATCTTCTCCTGCTTCCTATTCTTCATGAAACAATCTATAGAAAGCAAATAGAATTTAGTTGATCATTAATCGATCTATGATGGAAATAAAACGATCTCGGTCACTCCTTCTTTCCTAAACAGGTGGATGCTTCCAGGGGCGGATATAGGAAATGTGGGGCCCTAGGCAATGACAGGCAGGGGCCCCTCTGAATGGAGAAGACATCAAAT
>NW_015151765.1:135284-138227 GCF_000732505.1 Cyprinodon variegatus
TGGCCTTGGGGCGCCATTTTTACGAGTAATACTCACTGATCTAACAGTTCGTGACTTTCTCAGAGTCTTAATAATGAAAACAAATGTTTTATGTCTGACCAGAAGAGGAAACGGCTCATAGTGAATCTCACACTGAGGTCTAAATTGCTACCCAGTCTGAGCAGCAGCTGTGAGCTGTGCACTATTATCACACATCTAATGACTCACTGTTTGCTTTTGACACATTTAAAGGAGCCCATCTGAGACGCATCGCGCCCAACGCTGCGCATCGCATTACCGACAACAACTAGGACATTTCTCAAGCTTCAGGATTTTTATTTTAAAACAGCAAGAAATGGAAACGGCGGCTGAGACTTAAAATCCTTCCAGTCAAAATTAGGGAATTTATAGAAGCTCTTTGTAAAAGTATTTCATTCATTATAGTTGGAGAAGAAATGCTGTCAGCAAAATGCAAAGAAGTGAATAAAAGTGAGACGGATCGATGAGGAGAGATGAAGCAGATTTTAGTGCAGATGTCAAAGGTTGCATTTCCACAGCGTCTCCTCGGTTTAATTAAATCCACCAAAAACCCCCAAAGAAAAACCGGAATTCTTCCATATTAGGACAGAGCAGTTTATTAAATAATTATTATCAATCTGACTTTGGTTTTTAGGTTTTAAATATAATGTCTGGATATAAACGGAGGTTGGATCATCAGCCTGCAGAGCCGACAGCAAACATTTAACCGACTCCATGGGGGGGGGGCCTCAACCATGAATAAAGAGAAGGAAAATCACCCGCTTTGTGTTTGGATTTTATAAAAAGCTGATTTTTATGGTTTGTCTTTATTTGAAATGTCTTCCTGCTGATTCACGTTTTAATTTAAATTAATTTAAAACGAGCTTTTCTGAATTTTTCCACTAAAATCCTCCAGGATCCAAAGTAAAGGAATCCCAGAGAAACGGTTCGAGCTTCCGGAGCACAAAGTTTCCACACTGCTGCCCCCCCCACCTCGCTCTGCTGAGCACTGCCGATCAGCAGCAGTGAAACTAACTCCTACTGTTTATTCTACAATAAAATCTCATTTGGCTGATTAAGCAACAGAAATCAAAGCTGTGATAATTAAAGGATGGAGGGTTTAAACTTTTATTTGTTTTCAGCTTTTTTATGATCATTCAAACTCTCAGCAGTACAGAGCAACAAAATTCCCTCCTAACTCCTCGAGGGGAGCAGAGCTCAGAACTTCTGGATTCCAGGTTCTACGCTCCAACCGCTCTGAAATAATATCTTTATTTTTATGTGTCTTTTGTACATATCTGTGGATATAATAAATATTTTAAAAGCTTATAATTTTTGGCTTTAATCTAATGAACAAAGTGAAGGAATTCATTTTACATTTGATTTAAAGTTTAGATCAAATCAGAGGCCTGAAAAAATCTGATCATCTATAAATCTTTAGAAAATGCAGAAAGTTTATGATTTATCTGTAATAAAATGAAATTCATTGCTGCAAATATACGACTTTAAATGGATGTCTGACGCCTCAGAATGTTTTCCTGTGCAGAGAGAAGAAGAAAAGCCTCGATTTGAGAGTTCGGCAAAATTCACTGATCAGATTTTCTCTGATCAAACCTGAAGCCTTGAACCAACGAAACAGTCGGCAGTGAAACATTTACAGGAAAGACGACAGAACATCCTGGATTATCGACACATTCAGGAGCGCAGCAGTGATTTCTGCTGCTGATGGGATCTATGTGCGTCTAGAAATAAGTGAAAATCTCTTAAATTATGTGTATTTCCCTTCATTTAAGCAGGTAAATAAGATGATTTGCCAATGAAATGAGTATTTTTACTCAATAGATAAGCAGATAAAATGCACTTGAAATAAGCAAAAGTTTTTTCTTATTTTAAATGTAAATAGTTTAGTTCTCCTTGTGGATGCGGCTCTCTGCTCGCTCTGATGAAAGCTTTGGTTTCAGACGGACAGACGGACAGAGTACCCTGAAAGCAGCTTCATGGAAGGAGAGCTTCAGAAACCTGCTTCTCATTCGACCAAAGGAAGAATTCGCACGTTCTTCACATTCAGGTCACTTCATCAGCCAGGTGGGCACAGCTGCTTAGTATGAAACACAAAATAAAAAACTCACCAGATGTTCACATTCCAGCTGAGATGCTCCTCAGCATCCCTGAGACGTCCTGCCGTCTGTCTGCGAGGCCGTAGGGGAAGTCAGAGGGGACACATGGTCAGCGAGGCGCTCATCTCTGTGGGGCTCTGTGATGCGAACTGAGGGATGAGGAAGTGCTTCAGCTCTGAAACCTTTGAACCCACACCACACAGCTTCCTCACACTCTAACTCTAACGCTGCTGCGTGCTCGACACTTCAGCCCCCCCAAAAAGCTCTGCTTCAGAAATAAACCCAGGCAGGATCACAGGAAGTCTGTGGTGCAAAACCCCAGCGCCGGCCCAGGCCCGGCTCTGGGACGATCTAATCAACCTGATTAAGAGGAAGCAGGGGGACAACTGCGCTGGAAATTCTGCAGAAAGTGTCGACATGTTGTTTTGAAATGGCTGCGTTTCAAAAGACACTTTTGAAGTCGGGTTTTAAAGAAGAAGCTTAACGCAACAATTTCCTTCTCATGTGTTCAGTGGATGCATGAAAATACAGAAACGACAAATTAGGAACTCAAACCAGTCCAGGTTTGATTGCACCACATTTTCTTTTTCTATTCCAATAATAACCATCATCTCTTTTGGTTTCTGCTGAAACTCCTCTGAAGCAACACGGGCCGCGCAGATCTATAAACTAGACACTGATTCATATTTAGTTTCTTGCTCATAAGTCACCTGAAAATCTTTGTGTGATGATTCAGCAAATACGTCCCTAACCAGTCATCCCATGACACAAAAAACACATTTCTACCACTTCAGATGGAATCTAATGAATTAAAAAACATTTATTTATT
>NW_015151765.1:140150-143840 GCF_000732505.1 Cyprinodon variegatus
TCAGAATAGAACTTTGTCATTATAGTTTCACAAGTAAAAAGAAATGAAATTCTCCCTGCATTTAACCCATAACTTAGGGGACCGGTGTGGAGTTAAGGGTCTTGCTCAGGAACTCAGGGTGCAGTCTGTGGGGATCGAACCGGATACTGGCAACCTTCTCTAACCACTAAGCCAACACTCCTAGTTAAATGTAAATACTTGGAAAGTGAAAGATCAATCCTCCCCCTCTGTGCAGTGATTGTTTTCTCTCTTTTCACAATAATCGCTTCCTTCACCTCTCTGTCCAAAACTTTTGCACTTTGGATGCACATTCACACATAACATAAAATAATCCCAGGGCCGAGGACCCGGTGGCGCCAGTGGTCGGTCCTAGGATTACCGGATGACCCAATAGGTTAACCTAAAATCCAGATGGGGGGAGGGGAGCGGTGTCAACGCCACACTAACCAATCTAGTTCATGCTTTGGGTGAACTAGATTGGTTAGTAAGTAGAGCAGCGCGCTGTGCTCTGAGGTTGCAGTACCCGGTTTGATCCCCACAGCCCCCACTCTGGGTCCCTGATTAAGACCCTTAACCCCCCACTGCTCCCCGGGCGCCGCACAATGGCAGCCCACTGCTGCCCAAGGGGAGGGGCTAAATGCAGAGAGGGAATTCCCCCATTGTTAGATCAATAAAGGGAATTTCTACATTGGGAGATTAATACAGTTCAATTTCTTTCTATTTCTTAAACATGTTTTTGAGCGTTATGAGCTTATTGCTAATAAAGATCCAACTGACGATGCATCAATAATAGTTTCAATTCTTCATGATCTTCACTGTAATAGTTTTAAACAAGGTATTTGCTGCAAGGATTGCATATTACTACAGCTGCTGTTCTTATGGCTCCTGTTGAGCAACGATTACAGAGTAACAAACAATAAAATGAGACGTGTGCAAAGGTGCAATGTCAACGTTTATTTTGCATCATTCATAGGATACAGAACACTGAATGTATTTATCCCCATCATAATGAAATCTGGAGCGTTTGTTGTCATATATGTCGGAAACCATCGGCTGACCTGCATGAAACAGCAGTCGCACGTAGCACATCAATCCTAGAGCAGGTCAGCCACCTTTTATTCTCTTTAAACCAAACACGTAGATCTGGAGTACCACAGTGCGTTCCAGGTACAAAGTAGCTTTGAATCCGAGAGCAGAAGGACATCGTAAAGAGTCTTTTTCTCAACTTTATGGCACATATTCGATCGTTATCCAACGTACGGTAGAACTATTAGCATAACAAAGTTATTAAAAATAGGAGACGGAAGGCTAAAACCAATTTACAAACGATGAGAGACGAATCACAGTTGATCAATTTGGGTTGAGCCGAGGTGAGAACAGCACCATCAATAGTTAATACAGTTAGATGACTGACAGGAAAGGATCATCCTGCTTTTATCTGAAAAACCTTCCCTTTATATCGATATTTTATCATTCATTAAAGACAATTAATGGGGAAATAATCAATCTAGTTGAAAGGTGGTAGACTAGAGTATGGGTTTGGGTTGGACAAGTCGAACAAGTTTAAATTCTAACTAAGATGAATGGAGTGAAGCGGACGTTTTAATTATTTGCTGATCAGAGGCTCATTTATCACCTTCCTTCCAATAAAGGCTCCACAATGAACGCCGGGTTTATTCCGCCTCACGCCGTCCAAAAATCTCAACTCTGGTGTGGAGATTTCTGTTGCTCCATCCAGCAGTTATTTGCAATACTGTGGCGAAGAAGCAGACATCCTCTTCAGCCTCTGATAGCCACCGCTGGAAGTTTCCTTATTTCTCCGGATGGCATTAAGGCTGCGTTTTGTCATCGTTTCATTCTGACTGTGCAATGAGAAGCAACGGTTCAGGGAGGTTGTAAAACACGCTGGATGTAAAAGTGGAATGTTTCACCTCTGCTGCGTTTTAAAGGCAGAGGCTGAAAATATTAAAAATATTAAATCAAGCGTCTTTAAATAGAGATTAAACTAGAAGCTTCAGAACGTCCAGGTTTAAATCTTGACTCATTTTGCCTCTAAATAAAATAGTAAAGCTGGACTCGCACCATCCTGCTATTAAATCTGTATACATATAGGAAATAATTCATATTTATAACAATTATCTCAACTTTTTTAAATAGAGGTGAACTCATAGTGCAAAAAGCAAAGATGACTTGTTTATAGACCCTGTTAGATAAACTGTTCACCACTGACTGATGGTGATATATATCTAAACGCCTCCATTGATCCAACGCCGTTCAACTAAAACAGAACATTTTCTCAGTGAAGACGTGATGCTAGCATCCTAGATTAACCGCCACTGATCTGGAATTAAATATCTGGGAAAGTTGGTGAAGTAATTATAGCAATAAAAATGTAAACATGTCAGCTACTTTTTAAAAGGTCATATAGGATGTTAGGCTGTAATTTGCTGTTTTCTGACCTTATAAAATCTTTTTCTACTCATAGAAATACCACCAAAACCCAACTGAGCTGCTGGTTTTGATGGTTTATAACCAGTGTTCCTATTTATCTGTGTTTAGTTTCAGTGGTGTAGGAAGACAGGACGCCATGGCGAATGATGCGCCGCATAGAGCCTTGTTTTCTGACTGCAGGTTAAACATTGCGATGTTCGCGATATGTTAAAGGTCCTGCTGCAAACATCAACCAGGATAATATCACCCGAGTTTATAATATATGACCAGATAATTCAGTTAATGCAAAATAAAATAAATACAACTGTGATAAAGTCAGTTACCGTCTTTTTGAAGCAGAAAACGGATTCCTACGACCTTCATCCTTATATATAGACGTTCATAATCAGAACGCACCTCAGAGACGGGACCTGGTGTTCAACTAAATTAAATGTTATCGGTTATTATGTGTTAATACTTTATATAAAAAAAAAACATAGTTAATTTTTCTCTTTTCTTGTGTCTTCTAATAGTGAGCATGAAAAAAACTGACCTTTATTAGAAGGAAGGGATTATTTCTTTTCACCAACGATGATGGACGACATCTGACTGCCGCAGACAATAACTGGTGACTTTCCACCAATAACTGATGGATTTTTCTGAAATAATGTAAAACATAAAGATAATAATTAGATAAAAGAGAGGATGATCTAGAAGGTGTGGCGGGAAAATGTAGATTTCTTGTTTCATATATTTAGATACGCTGTTTAGTTTTTATTCAGTCTGTTTCACCTGCAAAGCCACAAAATGTCTGAGAGGGAAGAGTTTTACATACAAGGAATAATTTAACCATAACAAGCCAAATTATTTATCGAGAATTGTTAAAAAATGTGTGTTTAATTTGCTTTGAATCTGACAACCTTCACAGCTTTTTCCTCATAAGTAAAGGAGACAAACGGTCCAGATCGTAACAGGGCTGATTAACGTGCAATAATGTCTGACGAACTGTTCTCTGTTTGCAAAGATATGGAAATAAAGTTCTGACTGAGTAAAATCATCGATCTTTGCTTATTTAACTGGAGTGAAATGTTGATTATTTTATATCGCACTACAACAGGTATCATTTAATAAGCTGGTTTATGCTTGATGTTTACAGCATTTTATCCTTTGAAGCTTTTTACGGTGGCCCTGAAGTGCAAACTGCAACTACAAATCTAAAAGTGCAACTACATTAAGAAAAACGCAGCTACATTAAGGAAA
>NW_015151765.1:144737-145929 GCF_000732505.1 Cyprinodon variegatus
TTTCCTTAATGTAGCTGCGTTTTTCTTAATGTAGTTGCACTTTTAGATTTGTAGTTGCAGTTTGCACTTCTGGGCCACCGTAGTTTTTCCCTCCTTTACCCAATGTTAGACTGTAGGGGGCAGCGCAGGGCACAGACTGCTGGTTTACAACCACCCTACCAATGGAAATAGTTGTTTTAATGGTTATAGAGTCAGATATGTGTCGGTAATGTTTGGTTTATCTAAAGGTTTTTATCTGTTACTGATTAAATGGGTTTGGCTGGAATTTAAGCTCAGATTCTAATATCGCCATCAAAGATGGCGGACGTTCGGTCCAGGTCATCCGCCTGATAGCAACACTCTAATGTTCAGTCTAGCCCCGCCCCTGACCGCCAATTATGTTATTGGTAAATTCCTGTTTCCGTGGAGACAGACAGCAAAGCTAAAATGACATAATCTGGCGGTTGCGGCGCATTGGCGTCTCGAACGCACCAAGCATAAGCCAACCGATGGACAGCGACCAATAATCAGACCTTACAGGGAATGATTGAAGTCTGGTTTGTTTCCAGTTAATGGTGCTGAACTGACTGAATGTGCGTCACTCCATGTTATCGTGATTCAGTGCTTTTAGTTAAACATGATATGATTCCAGAAAGGTGAGCTCCCTGTGCTGAGCTGCGTTCAGGACGCCTCACCTCAGCTGGACATTAAAAAAGGCCAAAGCTGTTCCTGTTTCAGAGAGAAGCTACGTATCTTCAGGGCTGCCGAGTTTTCCAAGGAGAAAGGTGACTTTTCCCCCCCTCCAACTGGAAAGGAAAACGCGACTTTAACTGCGTTTTCTTTTTAAACGACGATTTAAAGCAAAACGTAAACTAAGATCAATCCTAAATCATAGCAGCACATTTTTCTGTCTCTGGAACAGAATCACAGTAAACCCACGAGAAACGACAGGTTGGCACAAAGGACGGTTTGGCCTCTGTTGCTATAGCAACTAAAGTTTATACAGATTTATAAAAAATAACCAAAATAAGTTAAAAGGTATAAATAATAATGATAATAAAAACAAAAAAGATTTGGCAACTTTGAATTCCTACCTCTGCTGTGGGATGAATGTGTCGAGGGGGGGGGGTGAATTATGGAGAACTATGACTTCATGGTTCTGCTCATTTGTGCATCTTTCCTGTTATTAAAGGAAAAGTCTGATCATATTCAG
>NW_015151765.1:148229-149352 GCF_000732505.1 Cyprinodon variegatus
TGTTCTGGCTGCGGGACACAGAGGAAGAAAAGTTCACAGATTTCCAACCAGGAAGTAGGATTCCATTGGACGCGGTGAGCGAGGCTGATGGGTGTAAAACCGTTTCCCATCCTTCCCTCCTTGGAGTCCAGTTCAGATTCACTTTATTCTCTCCATGTATTTGATGCGATGATGTTTGAAAGGATATGAGTCTGCCGGCGTCTGGGAGGCCCCTCCCCGCCGGCGTCTGGGAGGCCCCTCCCCGCCAGCGTCTGGGAGGCCCCTCACCGCCGGCGTCTGGGAGGCCCCTCCCTGCCGGCGTCAGGAATAGAGCCCGCCCCCATGTCTGCGGTACGGAAAAGGGAAAGACTGGAAAAGCCAAAGAGGATTTGGTTGATTAATACAATCCACTGTAGCAGTTAGAGGCTCCTGGGGGGGGCGGGGTCAGTTATCCAGGACGTCGGCGCACACCATGCTGCCGTATATCTGCTGCGGGTCGGGAGGCGTCTGTAGCCGCTCCTCCGCCTCGCTGTCCGTGCTGCCCTCGCTGTCTAACCGGGGAGACGGGTGGCGGGGGTCCGTCAGCGTGGGGTACAGGGCGGCGGCGGGCAGGGGGCTGTTCAGCAGGTCTTCGTCCGAGCTCAGGTAGTCTCCCTCGGCGGAGGCGGGGCTGGCCAAGCACAGGTTCTGGTAGGCGGGGCTTCCTCCTCCACAGGTGATCCTGGCGTCAGGTGCCGCCTTCTGTCCTCTCAGCGTCCTGATCTGCATAGAGAGGAAAAACACACTGATGCTGTGTCGTTTCTGGCAGCCATCTTGGATTTAGTCTTCAGGACAAAATCAGTTTAAGTTGCATTTTAGTATTTACCATATGTGGTAGTTTTAGTTGGTTTTAGTTGAATAAAACTTAAAAAGGTTTTAGTTTAGTTTTAGTCATTCCTATGTTGCATTAAAAAGTTAACTTTTACAATTTGGAATAAAAACCAGATTCTTTCCCAGAATGACAGATCTATCCTAGATGCTACAGTAGCTGGGTATAGAATGCTGCCATGCAGATCAGTAAGCAAATTACAGCTGATAATAAAGAACTAACTTTACCCTTGATTTGAACGACCAATTAATTAACTAACTTCCAGTTCTAGTTATT
>NW_015151765.1:150740-153054 GCF_000732505.1 Cyprinodon variegatus
ACTCTCAATACTTGAACTCAAGTTAACTTCATTTAGGCAGCGATTAGGCAGGTTACCCCCCCAACATGGCGCCTCCTTGTGTCGAGGTCACGTGACTGCAAAAGACCCGTATGCAGATTGCCGTTATAAAAACTGAAGCAGTAGACTTTGTAAATATTAACATTAGAATCATTCTTAACTTTTGGCCATGGCTGTACTTTAATTTGGGAGGAATCTATGATGTTAATAATGTTACGTCTCATCCCCAACACATCATTTAAAGAGAAGATATAAGCGGCCAATAGTTTAGGAGTAGAAGTAAATGATGCAGCAGGAAAACTGATCTGAAGCAAACAAGTTAGTCAAATAGATCAAACTTTTGATCTATTTAGAAAACCACCTTTTCCAACCATCTAAGACTTATTATCTGTTATCATGAATCATCTTAGAGCAAAGAGTAGAATTTATTTCCTGTTTCCAATAAATTAATTATTAAAAGCAGCTGTTTGTGTTTACTTCCTATCATCTTTATGCAAAAACTGGAAACTTTATATTCAGCAGGCTGTAAATAAAGAAAACACCAGTTTGGAAGAGCTTTAAAAACATTTCCAGTATAAATCGTTTTTTTCCTCGTCTAAAACAAAGTAGAGGCTGCGTTTACGTGCATGCATGCTTTCTGCATGTTAGCCTTGCATGTACCACAGTGACTCATGACAAATCTCAGAGGTTTTAGTTTTCCCCCTACGTATCTAACACTAGAACACGCTGCATGGTGTGGGGGGGAGGATAAATCAGTGGTTAACCAGGGGAAATGTTTTGACTGACTGCTAAACTAAAAGCAGAAAATGAACCAGTTAAAGGTTTCAAACCATCCTTTTTCACATTTCAACCAATGTTTTCTGCAAAGGTCAATGAGCCACTTCTGAACAATTAGGACAAGATATTTAGATTCCTATCTTTGCATATATTATGAAACATCTGCAGATATTTATTTTATTCTGGATTAAAGCACTAAATTCTGAGAGGATTTCTTAGTCACCAGACTGAGATTTCTTTAAATGCTTCATTGCTTCCTCTCACGAAAGTTTCAGTCTCTCTGATCAAAACCAACACTTTGATGGAGGAAAGTAGTGGGAGGAGAAGAGAAGCGAGGAGGGGAGCAGAGTAAACCCTCTGGTAGTCACGCACAGCCAGTCTCTGAATGAACAAACCCAGACTCAGGCTGAGGGGGAGGTTTGCTTCTCAAATCAGAGCTGGAAATTATCTCTGTGGCACGTCAATGACTTTTCTAAAAAACCTGAAAATGGACGCTTCTTTAACCCCTGAGCGACGGAGGGAGGCGTACATCTGTAGGATTACTGAGATGTTTCAGAGTGAAATGATTGATGGTGAGGATCAGTGGTCTGTTGTTACCAGAAGCTCTCAGACGGGTTTGCGTGTGTCGAGGTGGAAGTGGTGTCCTGATATGAGCCTGCGTGCAGATGGGGAGATTGTTCAGAGGGGTTAGCTAAGATGCAGCCCTCTGCAGGCGAGGAGCTCTGGACCAAACCTGATCTTTGAGTTTTAAGATGCAAATGATCTGCTCTTTTTACGCACTCTTATTTCATTTTAATCTGATGTGTAGCAAACCGCAGATTACACTGCACCATTAGGTCTTATCTAACATTAGGCTGAGATCCAAAAACTAACAGGTTCTAACAGGTTTATTAGTAAAAAATACAAAAATATCAGAGCAACTGACGGGTGCATCTTCTTTAAAGCAGCTCTACTTATTCAGTCTAAAATAAAACAACAGTGCTGAAATAAAATGATTGTAATTTTTTTTTTTTATGGCGCTAGTGGCTCGTTTGTCTGACAGCAGGCTGAGGAAAGGGGGAATGAGGGGGGAGAGAAACACGCGGCAAAAGGACCACAGGTCGGATTCGAACCTGGGTCGGCCGCGTCGAGGCCTGAGGCCTTCGTACGTGGGTCGCACGCCCAGAAAATGTTTTGAATTGACATTATTGAATTGAATAAAGAAGAAGAAATAGAATAGAGAAACTCCCACCCGGTCCAATTAATTCGCCATCAGCTCGGCTGTCAGCTGATGGCGTCCAGGCTGGATCTGAAGTTCAGATCGTGTCACTCGAGCGTCGTAATGATGTGATGACATCATATGTCTGATAAAAGGGAAATCTGCTGCATGCCTGTTGGTTCACAGGGTTAAAATGATCAACCAGGTTTTCTGTATCTGGCATCAAACTTAAACCTCGGAGTCTTACAGCGTTTCCCCATAATGACCATTATAATATTACTAAAAAGTTAAAAACAATAAAAAACTGGACTTTGTTTCCAA
>NW_015151765.1:153393-156731 GCF_000732505.1 Cyprinodon variegatus
GCGTTTAGGTTAATTATTCCAGCGGTTTGCTGCTTAAATCGATCTACTTTCTTCCTTTTTTAAAGATGTTTGGAAAGCATGTTTTAAATGCTCTTAAAGAAGTAAAAACCACACAATAAGCCTCATGGTTTGGTTGCAGATGTTCCCAGATTCAGACTGATAGTGAATACTGAGCTGCAGCTCCAGATCTATAATGAATATTAATATTGTTTAATGACCTCAGGGGTTTCCTTCCACACACATGGATCCCTAAGGGATACCTGCTGCTCTGGAAGCTTTCTGATGTTTACTTGGTCTTTTCTCTCCTCTTTGCTGTTTTCTGTTCCTCTCGTCTCATCCAGGTGTAGAAGCAGAATTCCAGAAGTTGTTCTACATCTTTGCTGTTTTATTTTCTCTCTTTTTTTGCATGCAATCTTTCCTGTCTCTGACAATAGCGGACTGTTTTCGGAAAATTTAGATTTCTCTTCTATTATATATTAATTTATCCTATTTACTCTCTATAAAAGTTTTCCCTCAGTCTGTTTCACCTTGAAGGCGGCATCATTCCCTGCAGGATGGTGTTTGTAGAGCAGACGTAGCTTCTTCCATAACAAACCAGATTATTTCTCAGGTTTATTCATAACATGTTACTGTTTACCCAAAGTGTCTGTAATTAGTTTGACTCCGACTGTTTTCCATTATTGTAATTAAGGAGGAACGAACGCTGCTCAGGCAGAACAGGGCAGATTGCTGCCATTACGGCTTCATGATGAACTGTTCTCTCTTTGCAAAGATATTAATAAACGTACCGACTGAGTGAAATCCATCGATTTTATTTGATTTAACTAGGATGAATAGTTGAATACTTTTTTCCCCACTACAGGATAAACACATTTTTCAAACATGGGTCGACTCGCTAACAATTAGCATTTAGCTCGCTTCCCGCTGGCATAAAATGCTGGTGAACCCCCCCCCCCAGCAGCTCCATGGTCTCTGTCCCCTCGGGTGAAATCATCAAGCTGGGTTAGCGGTGATGATGTCACCAGGTAAGAAAATCAGGGAAGTAAACAATGTAGAGCATCATATCAGGAAGCCAGGGCGTAGTCAGTGAGCTTTATTGTTTCTCTCTGTTATCTGTCTGACTCTCTCTCACCACAGCTGCTCCATCTTTATCCAATGGTGATTCTGCTTGTTAGATCAGAAGCGACCGGCGCGGCGTGCTGATGTCCGTACGATGCGTTCAACGGTTTCATGAAATTTTGCGCGTCGAAGCAGCTCTGGTGTTCCCACAGCATGCCGATCAGAGTCGAGCCGATTTTTGACCGAGTCTTTTGACCCGGGTAGACTCGTGTCAGTGAGCCGTTTCTACTGCCACTAGACGCCCACTGATCCCAGGTTTAAATCCCTGATTTCTTTCTCTCCTCCTTTCCCGTCTTTGTTGTGTACGATTTTACTCCCTCAAGTTTAATGAACAAATATCATCAGAACATTTTGGCAACAGTCATACTGGTCATACTGGTCTGCTAGTGAAAGCAAGGCTGTTTGGCTATCAGAGCTGTATTGGATAAAATAGACTCAAGATAAAAGCTTAAGTAGCGTAGCCTCAAACGGCGGGTAGAAGATGGCGTCTCTGACCTCGTTCTTCAGCTCAGCGATCTGGTCCCGCAGCTGACTGATGTACTGCCTGGAGTCTGAGTGGTTCAGCTGGCCCTTGATCAGCCCCTCTTCCTTCTGCAGGAGCAGTGACAGTTTAGGGGGAGGATTGCTGTGACCCCCCCACCCCACCCCACACACACACACACACCTGTATTTCAAGTTCTGCAATCTTCTGTCTGAGTTCGGCCATGGCGGCCATGCTGTCTGCCTCCCGCAGTCGAACCGCCATCACCTCTTCTTTACTCTGCAAAGATGAACAGGAAACACCGACTGTCCTCAGTCACAGAAACATCATATTTATAATAATAATAATAATAATAATAATAATAATAATAATAATAATAATAATAATAATAAGTGGTGTATAAACCATTTCATACAAATCCTCTAGGCGGTAGATTTGATGTCTTTATTGGCAAAATACAAATTCATTTGTTTATAGTTTCAGTCCTTTAGATTTAAATGAAAAACATGTTGATTTAGTTCAGCTTTTCGACTGTTTCCTGACACCAGGAGGGTGCGGCCAGGCGTACGGGCGATCACAGACTACTACCGACTACAGCTACCATCCCAGAGCTCCCAATGGCCGTCAGTTTTTCCCAATAAAATGCATGAAAAGCGATGATGTCATCAACTGAAATGGTTCTAGTGTGTGATATAAACTCATATCAGGGTTCATACAGGAATGAATAACTAATTGAATGCCTTTTAATGCTCTTAGAAATGATTTTAATGCCACCAACAGAAACCCGTCTGGCTGCTGCCAGGTCCCAAATCCCTCGTTTTCCAAACACTTTTTCTCCGACTCGAGCTTCTTTTCTGAACATACAGCTTTGCGATCAACCGGAACGCAGTTCCACGCAAATATATCGCGATATAATATGTCGAACTAGTTTTTATAAACATTTCTTTTAAATAAAGACTTTTAAATGCCACAATAAACACATTTAATGAATTTTAATGCCAATTAAGGCCTTAATATAAAAAAGAATAATTTAATGACTTTAAATGACCCGCGGAACCCCTGCATATGGATTTATTTGTAGTCTGGATTAAAAATAACTCTGTAAAATAAATAAGACTGTTTTATTGTTTTTTACCGCACAGGTTCAAAGTTTGAAATTACATTATTATTTACAGAAATGGATTGATTCCCCTGAACGTTTCCCCCTGACCTTCTTTTCACATTAATGACAAACATCATATGTTTTTTGCACCTGCTGCTGTTTTCTTTTCCAAAGCTGCTCCTAAGCGGGGTGGGGGGGGCTCCTGAACAAAACCAACACATTTCTAGCCGCTATGCCCAAGAGATGGTAAATTACAGCCACAGGACACCTTCGCCTTCTACAGAACACTTTCTCATCATCTGACCTGACACATCCAGGCTGTCCTGTGTGATTACAGGAGACCACAGGATCTGGTCTGGCTTTGGGTCTGAGTGGACCGGCTGAGGTGGGCAGTAACATCAAACCTTCAACTAAAGTTAACTGTCTGATGGGTCACTGATGCGTCTGCGTCGATCATCCTCGGCCTCGCTGATACAATTATTTTATTTCATTTAAAAAACGAGACAAAAATGAAAGAAAAATAGAAACAGGAAATGTCAGTTAACATGAGCAGCAGATTAAAGTAAATAAAGTTCTTTCCCCTTAAAAATCTCAGAATCGTAAAAATGACGGCCCTAGAGTGATCAGCTGGCTGGA
>NW_015151765.1:159130-160641 GCF_000732505.1 Cyprinodon variegatus
TAGAAAACTTTGAATCAATCTGACTGGATGATCTGGTTGATCTAGATCTATAAAGTGACCTGAGATGACATGATGTGAATTGGAGCTATAGAAATAAACTGAATAGAAAATATAAAGTGCGGCGCGGCGTCAGCCGAGCAGTCGGCGTTTTATTCGCTGCTGCAGGGCAGCATAGGACCTGACCTGGCTCTCCAGCTGCAGGCCTTTGAGCCTGACCTCCCGGAGCTCAGCCTGGGCCTGAGCCTCCCTCAGTCTGACCGTCATCAGCTTGTCCTGCAGTTCGTTCATGGCGTTCTTCTTCGGGGATTCCTTCCAGTGGCCGCCGCCCGTGCTGCTGCCACGCGACATGTGATGCTCCAGGAACAGAGAGAGAAGCGTTTGAACAGGAAAGGAGCAGACGGACATGCAGGACACAGAGGGGGGGTCATGCAAAGACACGTAGGTACCTGCCAACGCTGGTTGAGATCAGTGACGGTGTCCTGCATCTCTCTGAAGGAGCGCAGCGTCTCCAGCTCCCTCAGCTTCATCTGCTTCACCTCTTCCTGCAGGGCGGCCATGTTGTTCTCATCAGGCAGGCAGTTGCTCTTCTGAATGATCAAAGATGAACATTCAAAAAGGGTTAAAAAAAAGAGGTTAGGTTTAAATATTTCTTTTTTTTTTTCTGGCAATAAGAATAATTGTCTTGATGCAAAAAAGAGCCCAACAGATTTTACTTTCACCAGTGGAGCAGTACGGCTATCGCCATAGTGTTCCGCTTGATTAATGCATATAAATAACTTTATTATAATCATGCAGGGAGTTAATCAGATTATATGGACACTGCAATGGAAGTAGAACAGGAAAGGAAAAACTGAAAAAAGGAGAAAAGATGAAAGAAAGAGGAGATAAAAGGGAGATAATGTTAAAACATTTTTTTCCCGTAAAAGTAAAAAAAAACAATCCACTGGACCCGGCCCCCCAGGGCCCGAAGACGCCTCGACCCCCCCCCCCTTTTCAGCCACTTTTGTTAAAATTTGCATTTTCCCATTTTCCGGCCTTTTTTCCGCCTCGAGCTTCTTTTCCGAACACACGGCTTTACGATCAACCGGAAGCAGTTCCACGCAAATATATCGCCATATATCTGAAAAAGTTGTTTTAACAAACTTTTTTTTTTAAATAACGCATTTAAAATGCCATGACAATCATATTTAATGAATTTTAATGCAAATTAAGGCCTCAATTTAAAAAATGAAAATTAATGACTTTTAGTGATGCGTGGAAACCCTGTAAAACTCCTCAGAAAACGTTTTAAATATCTGGTGCAGTTCTTTCAGCGCAGTGAATATCTGGGCTGGTGCAAAAATACGGACTGGATCTGAACCTGGCATCTCCCTGTCTGTTAGCACCACGGTTAAAAAACACGGACTGGATTTATATCAGCATGGTATTTTATTTATATAAATAAGTGGAATGGAGTTTTAATGTCCGTCATTCTTTAGTGTGAAAATCTGGGAATGGAGTGAGAGCGTGAA
>NW_015151765.1:161016-162646 GCF_000732505.1 Cyprinodon variegatus
GCTCAACTGCAAATATCGTCTGATAAAGAGTTTATTTATATACATGTTTAAGCAGGAATGGTTTTAAAATGTAAATATGATTCCATACGACTTTAAACTGGAACTAATGAGGATTTCTGATTTCACCACCTGTGTTCTTTATTCCGCAGAATAAAACATAAAATCCAGCAGATTGAGGGGAGATCTTTGCTGCCCACCTTCTCCAGGTCCAGGACCTTGTCCTGCATTTCCTTCAGCGCTCCGAGCAGCTCGGCTTGGCGCAGACGGGACTCCTCCAGCTGCGTCTGCAGATCGTTCACAAACTGCTCCGTATGCTGGAAACACAAGTTCTCCTGTTATTCATCCGCACCTGTTGGTTTATTTTAACGCACGGAGCAGACGCAGCCGTCTGCTATGTTACGGTCATCAGCTTAGTTCTGCAAATTCACCACAGGCGTGTAAACGTGAGCTCTGCCATCTGTTTGGTTCTTTCACCAGAGAAACCAAGAAACAGCTTTTATTGCATTAAGGCTGCAAATAACCATCATCTTTGAGATCGATTCAGCTGTCCATTGTTTGTTTTTATTAATAGATTGATAACTGGACAGCCAAGCTTCCCTAAATAAGACTTTTAACAATATGAAACCAGGTTAAAGTAAAACTTTTCCACTTGAGGAGTTCTGCATAGAGCAGACTGACACATTTTATTCATCTTAAATGCAAAAAGTTGATATATTTTTCAATCTTGGTATAATTCCTGCTCTAAGTGGGTGGCTCTGTCAGCTAAACGCTAAATGAAAGATATTTATGAATTCTCTACAGATCTGGAGTGAGAGGAAAACATCAGTCCTCTTTTTCATTTTTCTCTCAGAAAGCAGCTATTTAAAAACCCAGAAATATCAAACTCTGTATTTGCGTAGAAACAAACCCAGAGGATGACGTCAGCCAATGAAATGCCACCGCATGCCTGTCAGTCGCCACATCAAGGTCAAACTACAAAGCGGCAGCGAGAGCAGCAGGAAGCAGCCGACGGAGCGGAAAACTACTCAGCAGGTAAAAAAACCAAAGCCTTAAATCTGGGCAAGTCCGTAGCGTGAGGCGACTCGTCATCCTGGGCATTTCAGTCACCGTTATCAAAGCGTCTCAACCTGGGGGGTTTGAGTCACTCAGAGTGAAATCACTGTATTAACTTTGCTTTTCTTAATTAAACGATTATGCTGTCGTCACGACGACGCCATCAGCTCAGCAAACATTCATGATAGCAGAGAGTTTTTAGTGAAACCAGGTAGTTTCTGTCGCTGGCGTTCATAACTGAGCATCCGACACCTGATGGACCGAAAGAAGATTTATTACTCTGATGTCTTCTTAAGTCCGACACTGAAAGATTTAATTAAAAACATATTTTTAGTTTGTTAACAAAGCAGATTTTAAAGGTGAGCAGCTTTAAGTTCTGGGCAACATTTCATCCTTTATTCGTCACATTTCCACATCTTCTCTGCTTCTCTCTGACTTCCTTCATTCTGGCGTTTCTACATCCATGATCTACAGCCAGGGGCGCATTTAGGAAATGTGGGGCCCAAGGCAAAGACAGGCAGGGGCCCCTCTGAATAGACAACACATAGAACAGCCCCATTCTCCAGATGTAGAAATG
>NW_015151765.1:162868-165531 GCF_000732505.1 Cyprinodon variegatus
TTCGCTGCTTTTAGATGTTGTCTCCAAAGTCTCCAGTAGCAGAAAAAAGTCTCTAGATTTGGCGCCAGTAAAGACCTGCTTTGGTTTTCATGTGCAAAACCTCCCAAATGTTAACGATCAGACCTGAATGGACGTTATTATCCATCTACATATATGAACAGCACAGTGGAACACGCTCTAATATCAGAGTCTGATTTCCGTTAGTAAACTAGTTGATTTATCTCTATGCTTGTGTGAATGTTGAAGATTCTTTCACCCTTTGCTGCTGCAGCTCCCTGATGGTATCCTGGGCTTTCTCCAGGCTCTCGCTCGCCGTGTTGCACTGCTGCCTCACCACAGCCAGCTCCCGCTTGATCACGTAGTTCTCCTCGGCCTCCTGTGCACGAGTCACCTGACCCTGTATGAGCACGCCACAGAGAAGGGTCAACACCAAGCGCCCGCTTTTCTCACCGACATGCAAGCAAACTGGGGATGATGGACACCTCAGGATTACAGAGGGGAATACGGCAGAATGTACGATTATAGGGAAATACGGCTAAAGGTTAAAAAGACATTTTAACACTTAAAAAGGTTCATTTTAAAGAGATTAAACTCTAGAAAGGAGGATCAGAAGGAAGGTTTAAGCCTGAAACTGCAGGATTTCCTTTGCTGGCGAAACTTTGCCTGCTGGGAATTTTAACCCTTTATAGGGAGAGACTTTTTGACCCGTCCCTCAGTGAGGTCTAGAAGCACTAGATCTATATCCATCCATTCAGATCCTGCTACATGGCTGCACATCTGATTTTGGAATTTGACCAATTAGATGAATCTTTGAATGATAGATTACCGACTGGAAATTATATTGGAAAAAAAAAGGTTAACAAGAAAAAAGTTAAAAAGCTAATTAAAAAGTCAAGAAAAAAAAAGGTAAAAATTCAATTAAATAGTTTAATTATTTTAATTAAAAAGTTAATAAAAAAAAAGGTAAAAAGCTAATTATAAACAAGTTAAAAGTTGATAAGCCTAGTTAATTATATTCAGGTTAATGCCTCTAAGGTTAAGTTCGACCAAATAAAATGTGTTTCTTTCACTCATTTTTCATTTTCATTCATTTCTACTTTTCTTAATATATTCGGGTAAGTTGGTGTTTCTTTTTATTACATTGACATTCATTTTTACCAACAAAATATCCATATTTTCTGAATGTTATAAAGGTAATAAGGTCTTTTCCTGGAAAACTATTGGCTTGAAATGTGGTTTTCAAAGGATTTCACTGAGTTTCCTATAAAGGGTTAAAGCTAATTCAATGTTTTTACGTTTATCCAGAGAACCAATGATATATAAAGGAAGTTTAATGAAAATAAATAGTGTTAAATATGGGTAAAGTGATATTTTAAGCCTAAATACAGAAACGTATAACAGACGAGAAAAAAGGAAAAAGTTTTTAATTCTCCAGGCTTTTTTCTGTTAGATTACAGCCATAAAAACCTGTTCATGTTTATCAACTAGAAGGTGGTTTTCATGGATTTCTGCTCAGTCAGGGTTAGGGTTAGGGTGAGTCAGCGCCGTCGCTGGAACCAAACGCTGCATCTTTTCCTGGATGGTGAACGATGGTGAAAAGGTCTGACCAAAGATTTCACTCTAAAACCAAGGTCTAAAAACAGCAATGTCCCTGAAAGGGGGGGGTCGTCTGGCTTCTTTGTTAGCCTGCAATGCCCCATACCTGTCTATGTCTCTGAAAGGGGGGTCGTTAGAGGGAATAGTTGGCCTGGATGAATAGCTGAGGTCTTCTGTTCTCCTGTAAAGGGGGTGGAGCTGCGATGATGGCGGGAAGGAATCAACTCTATCGCTGCATTGAAGGTTTCTGAAAGCTGAAACCTGAGTCCCCCCCCCCTCTGTTTAAGGTTGGTTTTTCTTTCTAAACATAGATGCTTCCTTCCTCTATAACCACCTGTCTTCTTTGTCCAGAATGTGGACATTCTTTTCCTCCATAGAATGTCCTTTGTCCATCAGGGGTAGATGGACAGCACACCGTTATAACAACATGTTCAGGTGAGACAGATTTTAGCCATCGGTTTGCTGCTGTGGAGTAAAAACATGGAGGTTTGTCTGTTCTCAGCCTCCCAGGCTCCAAACGAAGGTCCTGAGATCAGGATGAGTCTCAGCCTCCTTCATGGGATGAAGGGGAGGACTGCTGTTATTAGGAGATCCATCTGACCAGTGAAGATAGATTAACCTGACAGGAAACGGCCTTCATCAACTAAAGCTGGTTTTCCTCCAAATGTTACCGTGAGAGAAAGTTCTTTATATAGGGGGTAGGATAGTTCCCAGGCAGACTGTGTGTATTAGAGTTGCTGTAGAAATGTTTGTAGTGAGCTTTGCCCAGTCAGAGCTCCATCTCTCTGTCTGAGGACGTTAAATAAACTTAAACATTCTCTTGCAGGAGTCTCAGCTTGTCCTCAACTTCAGACTGCTTTAATCGATCTCACATGTGAGGCTACTTTCTTCCTTTTGTAAAGATGTTTAGAAAACATCTTTAAAATGCTCTTAAAGTAGTAAAAAAACACAATAAGCCTCAGGGTTTGGTTCCAGATGTTCACAGATTCCCACTGATACTGAATACTAAGGGTCTTGTCCAGAGGAGGGCGCTGTTCCGTTGGACAAGACCCTTAGTATTCAGTATC
>NW_015151765.1:166623-171548 GCF_000732505.1 Cyprinodon variegatus
CTCTGCCTGACATTTGGAATGAAGAAGCTTCCTGGATGGAAGAGAAACGTCTGCAAACTGGGAAACAAAGTCCAGAGGATTGATTTTAACTTTTAGGAATGACTCTGAGAATCTTCAGCAGCTTAACGAAGGTCTAAGCTTGGACTGAACATCCTACAGTAGTTCTGACCGCAGGTTTAGGGTCGTTCTTCTAAAGGATGATGAGGTTAGGAGTTACCATGGAGACGATGTCATCGAAACACAGCCGAAGAGTTTAACTCCAGCCTCACTTGATGAAAACGCTTCAGGTTTTCTGTGGCGTGGTCCATTTTAAAGTGCAGATTTGGCTGTAAAGGTTCCTCTGCAGCAGCAGCTTTCTTCTCACCACTTCCTGCCTGATGTGAGGAAAGTTTCACCAACAGTTCTTCTGCTAACAGCTTCTCCAGCCTGAGCTGCGAATCTCTGCAGCTCCTGACTTACAAAATCCAAATTCACGTTCTCCAGCGGACGTTTCTTCTTCTCATCTTTGAGATGCTCTTTGTTCACTAATGACGTCTGGCAATCATCTAAATCAGATTTATCCATCTAAGTTAGATTTATGTTTATCTTGATTCACTAACCACGACAGCGTTTCACTTTATTGGACTTTATTTAACACACTGAAAAAAGCTGAACACGCAGCTGTTCATTCAAACTAATGACTGTAAACTGTATAAAATGATTGATCTGATTGTGTAACGCAGTCTTTTTGAGACATGAAGTTTGATTTAACCTGAACTAAAAACACGTAAAAAGTTTTTGATTTCTCTCATTATGTTTATATTTATTAATGGCCTGCAGGTATTTGTTTTTGTTTGAGTCAGATGTGAATTGCGTTTTGCACGCTGCAGTCGGAGCACGTGATCGAGTCCCAGACCGTGAGAGAGAGGGGCTGCCATTTTGTCGTCTCTACATCATTAGTGGATTTCACCCATAAATAAACTCAAGTAGCAAATCAGCTGCATGTAATCAACGTTACAGCTGCTAGTTAACTGGTTAACATCACCTAGCTGTCGTCTCACAGGGTTTACGCTTTAACTGATAACTTTATGACAATGAATCGCTAACGTTAGCTAGCCAACAGCCCTGGCTCGTTCAGCGCGGCGTCATCCAGAGATTAACAATCGTTGCTTTAAGGTTCAGTTGGAGTTAATCTCTGGAAACCTGCCGTCACTGACAGCAGGAGCCTCCATGTTATACGCAGCAGCAGGGCTGCTGGGGTTAGCGTGTTAGCAACCGATGCTGCTGGGGTTAGCGTGTTAGCGACCGATGCTGCTGGGGTTGGCGTGTTAGCGACCGATGCTGCTGGGGTTAGCGTGTTAGCGACCGATGCTGCTGGGGTTAGCGTGTTAGCGACCGATGCTGCTGGGGTTAGCGTGTTAGCGACCGATGCTGCTGGGGTTGGCGTGTTAGCTACCGATGCTGCTGGGGTTGGCGTGTTAGCAACTGATGCTGCTGGGGTTAGCGTGTTAGCGACCAATGCTGCTGGGGTTAGCGTGTTAGCGACCGATGCTGCTGGGGTTAGCGTGTTAGCAACCGATGATGCTGGGGTTAGCATGTTAGCAACCAATGCTGCTGGGGTTAGCATGTTAGCAACCGATGCTGCTGGGGTTAGCGTGTTAGCGACCTATGCTAACTGCTACCGCTGGCCAATTTGGTTATATTTAAACTGCTTAACTGGTGTCAATACAAACATTAATTCATCTTAATTTAGTTAAAATTACATTTGGTTGGTTTATTTTCAACATATTAGTTTAGTTCATCAACTGAAATGTTCAAAGTTGGTTTAAGGTTTATTAGCTTTATTATTGTTTACATCAACATAAAATAATAAAAAAAAAACCCAACATAAAATAATCAGGTCATAACAAGTGATTAAATTTAGATTATGTGAAGTCAAATATTTTAGATGTAGCAACAGAAATCATTCAAACCACAAACCCGATCGTTTCTAAACTCTGCTCTGTTTCTGCTTCCATTTCACACCAACATGCTGCTCTGTGTTTATCTTTCACATAAAATACCAATAAAATAGATTTCAATGCGTGCACCAAAGGTTTACTGTAGAATGGAAACTGTGAAATGCATGAATAGATGCTGGACAGCGACATGCAGGGAGGATGAACGGTTCCATGGTCGGTTCAGACGACATGCAGGCCCAGAAAACGCACACAAAATACAGTTTCCCTCCATGCGTTTTGGTCAACGATGCAAAGGAGGGGAGAGCAAAGGTGTGAATAAGGTGAAGGACAGTGGTGCACAGTGCCCTACCTGTATGAGTCTGTCTGCCAGAGCAGCGCTCTCCTACAGCAAAGAGCAACGAGAGGAAGAAGAGGTGAAAAAGTGATGAAAGAAAACAGCAGGAGAGCAGAAAGGATAAACCACAGAAACGGAAACTAAGAGAGAAGTGAAGAAATGTTTGAGAGAAAAGCATCACGTTCGTTCTAAGAAATGTGCTTTTCGCTGGAAAATGAGATTAAAAACCTGAAGTTTTAATACAAACAATCCCACACAGGGATGATGAAGAGCAGCAGCTCTAATCTGAGGATTTCCTGTTTCTAAATCCAGTTTAAAGCTGCCAGGCGGGTCAGACGAGGCCGCGCTGCTGATTTCAATCAACACAGCGAACACAGGAAGCTGCTCTCTAACCTTCTCCAGCGTTTCGATCCTCTGCTTCAGCAGCCGGTTCTCTGTTCGTAATCTCTGAAAGGAGAAAACAATCCAGCGCTATCAAACAGGTCAGATTACACGTACGTATTTATATATAACCATCTATGAAATAAACAGACCTTAATCTCAATCTGCTCCTCCATTTCTTTGTTCTTTATTGTGGTGTATTCCTTCTCAAGTCTGAAAAAAAGTTCAAATTAAACACATTTTCCTTTTTATTTTCAAAAATAAGAAACTGATTAAGCATTTAACCAAACAAACAGATGATAGCATTTTTAATAGCGGTTATGATGTATTGCTCCTCCTCCATGGCAGCAGAGCTTTGCTCCCATGGAGGAGAAGTTTCCCAGCGGTGGAATCTTACTTCTTCATCCTCTTGGGGTTGTATCGGACCTGGTAGGCCCGGAGGATCAGCTTGTCTGGGCAGCTGTCAAACTGATGGGGGATCACCTTCTGGAAATGCTGAGATTAAAAAATGGAGACGCTCGTTAACATCTTTCAATTCACTCAGAAAGACATTTTCTAATCAATGAAGGTTTAACGATGGATTTCTGCTCATTTTAAAGCTGCAGGATGGAGGAAAACATCTATAAGCTCTATGAACAGAACGTCTTCGCTTTGGCTGGCCGCCTAGAGGAAGGAGCCTTAATCCCATCGGTGTTCAACTAAAGGAGAATTTCACAGAAATGATTCTAACATTTGGTTAGAAATCAAACTCCTTTCTGGCTTTAAGAACATGTTAGAAATAAAGCAAAGAATAAGAACAATAAAAAGCTAAAAGATAGAAAAATAAATCCAAACTGGCTGGAATATTCCAGAGATTATTCATCAGATTAAAATACAGCTGCTTAGATGGAGACTTTTACTGAGTTATTGTAAAAATCTCATCTGTTAATCCGATGATCTCAACTTTAGCTCAGAAACTAAATAAACTTTATCGTCATCTTAAACCACATTTCAGTGCTTTTCAACAGAGACTGAGCAGCAGTGAAATGAACGTTTCCATTTATAAAGTGCAGCAGAGATCAGAATGCAAACGGTGAAGGAGGAAAGGAAAACCAGTTTAAAGTCATGGTGCTAAAGGTTTGGATATGGAAGGTTATGCTGGCGGAGATTCTCCGTCATCAAGGTCAGAGTCGATCCAGAAAAGTTTAAAATTAATCCTCTGGTTTTGTTTCTAAGTGTGAAGATGTTTCTCTTCCATCCAGGAAGCTTTTAGATTCAAACTGTCAGAACGAGGACTGACTTCCAGGTTTTATAGTACAGGACAGTACAGTAGTGGTTGGTCCTTGGCTGCTCCCCTATGATTCCTTTTAAAGATCAATCTTTGTACTAAAATATTCTTTAAGTCATGATTTGTGGACATTAAGATCTAAAGATAAGCGCCATCTGCTGGTCAGACCCTGTAATTCAATGAAAGGTTGGAGTCAGAGTAAAAAATATGCACCTCCAGGGGAAGGCCAGCGGCTGGAAGTTTTTTATTTAGTATTTTTTTAAATTTTACATTAAAACAAACAAAAAAAGAATATGAAGAGAGAAGGGCGATAAAAATACAGCAAAGGTATAACAGAGTCGTAGTTTAGTGAATGTGGGGGGGGTCAGACAAGTCTAAAAAAGGGTTTATCTGTGGTTCCAGTCATATTGAGGGTCAGTCCTTTCCCATCTGTGTCATCAAACCATTTCCTCCACTGTTCTTTCAGGTACCTGATCCTTAGCTGGGAGGTCATTTCCTCCATCATGGTGTGGAGGGTCAATTTTTAAACCATTTCCTGGTAATGGCTTTTTTGGCTGCCACCATCAAGATTTTGAGAAGATCGATGTCTTTCCGGTGAATCCTTCACTCTCCACCCAGCCCAGGTACATCACTGGTGGGTTCTTGATCCTTCACTCTCCACCCAGACTAAATACATCACTGGAGGGTTCTTGGGTATCTTGTATCCTATTATTTCTTCTATAACCTGAACAACTTGATCCCAGTAGGTTTGTATTTTTGTACATTCCAGAGTGACTGGCATTCATTCGTCCACATTGCCTCCAACATTGTTGTTGAGTTTGGAATCATTTATTTTGTAATTGAGGTGTTATAAAGTAGCGTATTCAATTTTAAATCCAAATTCCCTCCAGCAGTGGCTGGAAGTTTTTAGTGAATTATGCTGCGATTCCATGGAGCAGGCGGCCATTAGGCGGGCGTTAGACTGGGAGGGGCGATTAGCATGGATGCTACTGTATATATAGTA
>NW_015151765.1:171754-174543 GCF_000732505.1 Cyprinodon variegatus
ATTGAAAAATCTTCCTGGATGGAAGAGAAACGTCTTCAGACTTGGAAACAAAGTCCAGAGGATTGATTTTAACTTTTAGGAACGATATGGAAGGTTCAGCACAGTGCAAAATAAATAAATATGGTGGAAAATGCAGCAGAAAGATTGAGTTGTGTTCTGTTTAAAATGATGAATAAATAAAAAAAATCCGCCGTGCCGGTGGTGCAAAAATAACGTTTCATGTGTGATGCTGTTGATATGAAATATAAGTTCATGTTTCACAACAGACAAAAAGAAATTAAAATCTATTGAAACTAGATTAAATCTGTATTTGTATTCCGCAAGACCAAAGCAACTGATAAAAATGACAAAAAATCCCTTTCTGAAAAATACAATTGATGTTTGGTATAGGACCCATCAATATATTGGAGATGCCCCCTCCATCTCCTCTTTCTCACCCATCTGGGGGAACAGATATTTTAAGACGGGGACAGCTGATGGAGGCAAATAAAGGTGTACAGAAACTGGCAGATCTTTATAAGGATGACAGGCTTCTTACATTTGAACAGTTAGGCCAAATATATAGCATTCCAAAGAAACACTTTTATGAGTATTTACAAATTAAACATTTTATTATCTAAAAACATAAAACGATTGAATCCAAACCACCACTATCATACCTAGAGAATATTGTGCTAGGAAATTTAGAGAGGAGAGGTCATATTTCTTTATTTTATATAGCTCTACTAAGGCACGCTGAGGAATACACTGCAGATAAACTGGATGCATGAAGAGCTGACATTCGAGAAGAGATACAAGTAGCGGATTGGAACACTGCATGCGTAAAGGCCCAAAAGCAATCAATCAATACAAGCATGAAACTCCTTCAGTACAAGTGGTTAATGAGAACTTCCATAACTCCAGTCAGATTGAATCGCTGGGCTCCTAACATCCCAGATATCTGCCGTAAATGTTTGGTTGGAAGGGCTGCTCTCTTTCACTGTGTATGGGAGTGTCCAAAGTTACAACAATATTGGAACTTGGTTACGCAAACTTTGTCAGAGATTGTTGGAGTGAATGTACCTGCTGAGGCCAAAATGTGTGTTTTGGGTATTTATCCAGAGAACTGTGCCTTTAATTCCAGACAGTTAAAATTGATTGACTTTGGACTCCTGCAGGAGAGGAGATTAATATCTCTATACTGGAAAAAAATAGATATACCATCAAATCACATGTGGGTGAAGCAGATGACATCGTGTATGGCTCTGGAGCGACTTGCTTATATTGTCAGAGGAGAAGGAGCAAAATTTGAAAAGACATGGTCACCGCTGACCGAGTTTCTGAAACGTTAAGAGAACTGCGCTGAGATGGCTGGGTTTGATTTTTTCTCTCATTGTTCATTATTGTTTGTTTTAGGCACCAAGTTATTTAATGAGAATCTGTGTTAAGTGTATCACTGTCACTTGCTTTTTTTTAAGCTTTTTTTTTTTTTTTTTATTCAATAAAAATTTTCTTTAAAAAAATGTATTGAAACAGAAAATGCATAGAAATATATTCATAAAACCTGTTAAACATGAAATAAACTTTAAAAAGCTTTTGTCAGTAAACAAAGATAAAGAAGATGCATCTGATGGGATTTTGCTTCATTCTCAGTGAAGTAAAGCTGCCTCCTGATGACAGCAGAGGGAAAACGCAGGAAGATGTGGTTTTAGACCACAAAGTTTAAACTAAAACCCAGATTGTTTCATTTTCTATCCAACGCTGGTAAGAAAAAGAGTCAGAGATGGAACAACGTTAGTTTCTTATCAGTTAGATCTTTAGTGAGCTGTTGAGGAAGCTCGGGCTCGGTGCGCGGGGGAAACGGGACCTGGAGCGGCAAACGGCTGCAGACGCTCACCTGCGACATCCCCTCCATGTCGAGCTGAATGAGGTCCGTCTGGTTGTACTGCAGGATGGCCAAACCCACGCGGAAGATGATCTCTAGGCCCTGGCAACGAGGTGCACATCTGAACGATGGGACTCTGAGTTTTGCAGAAACATTTACTGCAGAAATGTGTCCAGATATCGCCGCATGGTTCCTACCTCATACATGAATATATCAAAGATGCGCGTGGCGACAGGTAGAGGGAGGAAGGTGAGGAACAGGGTGAGGAACCAGGAGGAAGCGTACATGGACGTGTGGAAACTCTGGGAGCGGAAATGGACGTTCAGCTCTGGAAGCTGCTCCTGTGGAAGACAAAGACAAACCTCTTAGAAGGAAGTGACTTTTGAAGATGGAAATAGAGCTTTTGCTGCCCTCTTGTGGTGATTTACGACAGTTGGGGTGAAATATTAGTTATTTGTTTCACCTGCAGCAGATATTCAAACTGGTAGATGCAGAGGCCCAGCTCGGCCATGCTGGGTTTGAACAGTTCCCTCAGACGGTACTCCTGCATCAGACGCACAAACACACAAAACGCCTCCTCCTCTGGCATCTGGGGGGAAACAGAGGGACATGTCCACGCCTTATGGAGGACTTAATGATGCCACACTGTCCAACTTTACCTACAGAGGTTCTTTGGATCAGATTGAGACGCATGAATGTTTAAGGAATAATGAAGAGTCGCATGAATTCATAATAATCAGGACTGGAGAAGCAACAGCTCAGTCATTCCACAAAAGAAAGTTAAAATCAATCCACTGGACTTTATTTCCAAGCTTGAAGACGTTTATCTTCCATCCAGGAAGATTTTTCAATTCAAAATGTCCCGTACCTGTCCAAGTTTCTGAACAGCAGAACAGAAGACCTCACCTGTTCAGCCAGGCCAGCT
>NW_015151765.1:175421-177783 GCF_000732505.1 Cyprinodon variegatus
TGGTTGATTACGTTACTGTTGATCATCTGTCCATCATCGTATAAAGCCCGCCCTGACAATTTGATTGGCAATGACTGAAAACATCGCACAGCGGATGCGCGACTTTAAAGTCGTAGGGAAGCGGCCGTTCAAATCGTTGCATTTTAGAATCCTCCCGAGTGGCGCCCGACTTTACACGAGTGGATAAAGTGATAACACCAGTTTGATCAAGTCCTCCGACTTGATGAAAGGCCGTTCACTATTCACCGTACTGGAGGCAGCGAACCCAAACTTTACAGAATGAAGAGAAGTTTGGAGTAAATGAATAAAGTTGGAAAGAAAAGAATTAAAGTTTAGGTTGTGAATTTAAGTTAATGTTTCTGATTTTAGAGCAGCAGTGAAGCCCGACCGCCATCACTCCTAAAAACATCTAAATAGACTGTCCTGTAAAAACGTCTGACGACCACCGGCTGAAAGTCAACCTGGAGGAAAACATGTGAATGCCACACTTTCCAGTTTTCATTTTTTTCTTTTAAATTACTATTTTGAAAATAAACTTTTCCTTTCCTTCCTATTTAAACAAACATAAGCTGCTAAAGTTGCTTGATTTAATGCTTGAAAAAAAAAGAATAGAAAAGGAGAAGCAGTTGAAGTAGATGTAGAAATAGTGTAATCAGATGCGTACCTGCATTAGCAGCAAACCAACGATGAAGGCGCTGCCCTGGCAGTAGCCCACTTCTCGGTCCACCAGGGAGTACGCCTGGAAATAAAGCAAAGAAGAAGAACAATAAAAAGGTGGAAGCTGGAATATTCCAGAGATTATGGATCAGATCAGCTGCTTAGATGGAGACTTTGAGTTATTGTAGGAATGATAAGGAAGGTTCAGCGCAGCGCAAAATAAATAAAAATGGTGGAAAATGCAAATGTGTTCTATTTAAAATGATAAAAGTCCTTAGCTGCTCCCCTACAGTTCCTTTTAAACATCAATCCTCGTACTAAAATATTCTGTCATGATTTGTGGACATAAAGATGTAAAGAGAAGCGCCATCTGCTGGTCAGACGCTGTAATTCAGTTAAAGGATGCAGTCAGAGTAAAACAATATTCACGTCCAGGAGAAGGACAGTGGCTGGAAGAAGGAGGGGATTTTGCTGGGAGCTGCAGGGAAGTCTGCAGCCATTTGGCAGCGGTGATCATAGCGTGTTCAGGGTGAAACCAACCAACCAGAGACTCGGCTGCTTTTGATATGAATCCTGGAGGACAAGGTTTGCCTGGTGCAGAGCTTCTGACGTCTAGCATAGGATGTGGGCGTTTCCCTGGTTCTCTGACGGCGCCATGGGGATGCCCAGTGGGGGAGCGGCCCTCCTCTGGGGGTGGGGGGGGTTGACCTACAACTGGCCCCTCCTACCTTAATCTCTGGTGAGCTGGTGTAAAGTAAAGCTCATCCTCATTGGTCTAACAGATTCACCACATTGCCGTATCCGTGCACTACTACTGAAGAAGCTCTCACCATGAGAGCTGAAAAAGAAGAGAGGTTGCTGCTAGCAGGCGCCCCCTGCAGGCAGACCTCCATCATTCAGAGATGCTTCAATCACGCAGAATGCTACTTTCTCCATGATTTAGATGAAGAACAGCTTTATAAATAATTAAAAACTCATTAAAGTGGGTTTTGTATCAAACAGGCCCTTTAAGGTTTCCATTTTGAGTAAAGAGTTTGGAAACTCCTTTTTTAACAGATGATTTGTTACATGAAGAAGTTTAAGCTAGTTTAGATGTTTAAATCTGGGTGTTTCAATAATTATTCTGGTATATTATTGTCCTTGCTGTTTTTAACTGTAACATATTTTATTTTACCGTCAGTATTTTTTAATGTGATTGTGCGTAACCTAAAGTAAACTAGCTTCAGCTGGGATTGCTGGATGTGAAATAAAGATTAGGCGTCTGAAGACCTTTGATGTGTTGAACAAACGTCACCAACATCCAGACTGGAAACCGTTTCCCAAACGTTAAACCTGTGAATGGAAAGCGGCGGCGCTCACCTTCATGACGTTGAAGAGGACCTCCTGACCCAGGCTGTCCTGGCCTTTGAAGAACTCGTGCTCCGGGTAGGTGCGGGCGATGTCCCTGCGGATCAGCTTCTCACAGGGAGACGACATCTTCAGCAGCTCCGAGTACTGGTTCTTCACCGGCATGTCCGTGGCGTTGCCCAGCAGTTGCCAAACGATGGCACGGAAATGATGGGGAATGCCTTTCCTGATCAACTCCTGGAAAACAGAAGAGGTGGAACGGTTCTTCATTCCTCATTAGGAACATCTCAAAGAATAAAGCTACGTTCATCAGACCAAAAGCAGCAGACATACGCATGCTGCTTCATTTCTGATGCTT
>NW_015151765.1:179083-180540 GCF_000732505.1 Cyprinodon variegatus
AGGGTTTTCCCGTCTTTGGTAGGGTCACCAAAGACGGACAGATGACCAAAGAAAGAGCAGCCCCTTATGATGAGCGAAACAAATGGCCGTAGTGTTCCCTCGTACGGACGCAGGTCTAACCCTAACCCTAGCGCCTGGTGGGCGGGCTTTCACCCATGGACCCCAGCAGGGCACAGCCTGAAACATGGCTCCCCCTTCCAATGGGCTCACCACCTGTAGGAGGGGCCAAAGGGGTCGGGTGCAATGAGTGATGGGCGGGGACCTTGGCGTTCTGAGCAAAGCCGCTCTCCTGCATCTGGACGTCTCACCTTAATGTGGACGAGCATCAGAAATGAAGCAGCAGGAGCTCCTTTGATGGCGTCTAGTCTGAACGTAGCATCAGACTTTCTGATTGTTCCTATTATGAAACATAAAATTGGCCCTAAAAATGATCTCAAGTCTTCCTTATGGAATTTCCACCTTTACTCAAGCACACATGCTTCCCATAATCAGGTGAAAAGTGCTGGAACAAAGACAAAACGTTCAAAATGCAGGAAATGGCGCCTCAGAGAGTCTGAATTTCTACATTTTCCCTGACGCTACGCAAAGCCTGAAGATGTGATGCATCCAGGTGTAAAAGCCTTCTGATCTATCGTTAACTACCTCACCTCACATTTTTAGGCTCTATGTTCTCCTGAAATGCCTTCTATGTTTGCCTGATTTCTTAACTTTATTCAAAGTTCTTCCTGCCCTGAAAACCAGAACTCACCTTGAGGAGTTTGTCCTTCTTGCGTCTCCACTCCTCCCACTCATTAACGATCCGACCCCATAAGATCCAGGTGTCTTCTTCAAAGTGCGACAGGTTGGAGGAAGCGGAGGAGCTGGACACCAGCGAGGAGCCGCTGTTGCGCCGTGAGCCGCTCATAGACCTCATGGACTTGGAATCAGCTTCCAGCAGCCTGCATGCAGAACACGTTATTCACCAAAACAAGCATAAAAGCAACAAACAGAACAAAACTATGCAGAAGGATCCAAAACCAGAGACACAATAAGACAAATAAATATCACATTATCAGATTTCAAGTGCTTAATATCCAATTAACTTCTTTTAAAGGAAAAACTTGACTTGAAAGTTAGTTAACATGAGCAACTTAAAAATAATTTTAAATATAGTTCTTTCCCTTTAAAATCTCAGAACCGTCAAAATGGCGGCTGTGGGAGTTTTAGTCTTAACATCCATAAAATCTGAAATATGTTTGGTTTCTGGTTCATCTCCCTGACCTACTGCTGGATTCTCTGGACTTATTTAACGGCGGGTAAAGCTGGTGGTTCAGCTAAGGATTGAACTCTAGGGGATGTTTATGAGGGGAATCCGTCTCTCTTCCTCCACATGTGACTGAAGAGCAGAAACAGGATTTAAAGGAGAAGAAAGGCGGCAGGGACTTGAAAACAAAGCTGTGTGATGTTAGAAATGAGCT
>NW_015151765.1:183564-184821 GCF_000732505.1 Cyprinodon variegatus
CTATAATCAGCGGGTGAAGCAGCTTCTCTATAATCAGCGGGTGAAGCAGCTTCTCTACAGTCAGCTGGTGAAGCAGCTTCTCTATGACGCTGGAGCTGCTGGTGAAGCAGCTCTGCACCAGTGTTACCTGTTCTGTTCCTCCAGTTTGGCCAGTAGCTCCAGCTCATCTGGGCTCAGATTCTCAGAGTCTGCAGGAGAGGCTGCCGCTGCAGAGAGCAATGCATCATGGGAGGAAGAGTCAGGGGTGAGCACTGGGCTGCCTGTTGATGGGGGGTCTGCCTCCATGCCGGGGGGAGAGGAGGGACAGTCGAGCTGAACCCCAGAGGAGCTCTCCCTCTCTGGGCTGCTGCTGGGGATGGACATGACGCGGCGGGCGGAGCACGGCGTGAGCACGGAGAGACGGCGGCCCTCTGTCTCCTGATTGGACGGCTGCTGGGCCTCTCAGCCAATGGGATCAGAAAGCCTTCAACCTGGCATGGATACAGAGAGACAGACAGGCGTTAAAATAAAAACTAAATATGGCAGTTAGTGGGTAACGGTTGATCATTTAAAGAGAGATTTGATTATTTGCAGCTATTTCATGTTAATTAATAAATGTTTCATTACAAATGAGAAAAGATCTGATCAATAAATAAAAAAAAATATTTCATTCAATTAAACATTCAGACCAATCTTTATACACGAGTTCATTAAAACAGCCACGAAAAGCAGCGTTATCAGCAGTTCATCACTAGCATCACTAGCATCACTAGCATCACTAGCGCTGCTCCATCTCAGCTGCTTCACCTTTAAATACAAAACAAACTGTTTCTCATTCCATAGTTTCTACTAAATTAAAAACATCACTATTATTTAGTTAATATAAAATAATTCAGTGAGATAAACGGATTCCTCCTTCGGTCAGAGACGGTTATCCATGGCGGTTCTGGAGGCCGGACCATAACACTATACGGCAAAACTAAACACTGCAGCTAGCTAGGGTTTGTTGTTTTATGAAAATATTTAATAAAAAATAAATGATGCTTTGAATCAGCTTCATTGCTTCATTTATTAAAGCTTTACAACAGAGAAAAAAAGCCCATGATACTAACTCATGCAGTGAGAGCAGGACTGATGATGAAAGAATGAAACGCTGAGCATTAGGTAGGACCAGCTAACTTTTCTCATCTTGGAATATTTTATTACTAATAAGCTGGATTGCTTTCATTCTGTGGAGCCTGATGGTTTAAATGGAGTTTAAACAATTGAAGCTTGGAT
>NW_015151766.1:0-1544 GCF_000732505.1 Cyprinodon variegatus
AAGGCAGCAGAGACAGCTGGTTGTTGTTCCAAGAATCTCTCCAGCATGTCTAAAGCACTGTTTCACCTCAGAGGGACATCAGTCACTAGTTTGTGCTGCGGAAGGTCCAACAACCTCTGAATCTTTCTGAGGGCACGACAGGCCAAAGTACTTTGATGAAAAAATGCAGAGATGCATCTTACTCTGCTCAGAAGCCGTGTGACTGCAGCAGTTTTGAGAGCAGACTGTGAAGCCAAATTAAGCACATTGGCAAAACATCCAACATGTACTGTAAGAGGTCAGTGAGATCAACAGCAACTAGCATGTTGGCAGCTTTATCTGTAAAAACAGCGACTATTTTTCAATTAAAGCCGCATTTATTTTTTACCTCCATCAACATGTTCACTGTGTTTCTCCCTGTATGACTCCCTCTAAAGCCGTCTGGTCTGAAAAACATTTGAAACCTCGGGGAAGGAAATGGATCCAATTTTCTTTTGGGTATATAAAGGTGTAGTTAGGTATCTTTTGCTTTGTTTATGCATCCTTTTTTCTCTTATTTAGCATACTCAGTAGATAGTCATTTTCCAAATTCACTAGCATGTTCTTCTGATAGTCTCCTGACGTTTGAGTTTATTTAAATTCAACAAACTCAATCCAAATTAATTAATTCTTCCATTCTGACAGTCTGGCTTTCTGTCTAAGTAACTAATAAATGTGTCCTCTCCACACACAATTGTTTTAATGGCCATGATTTTATGACTTAAATGGGATTTATTCATTGTAATTTTATAATTTTCGTTGAACCCAAGGACACAGGCAACCACTTTCAGGGAATTTAGGCAGATCTGAATAAAGAATGATTAAAAGAAATGAACCTCAATGTCCTGGAGTGGCCTAGCCAGTTTTCTGAACTGAACATAATCAAAAGCTGACAATCTCTATTGCCCATTGGCAGCCAAAACACTAACCCACACAGAAAAAAAAAATGTAAAAAATGATTATTTTGGGTGTAAATGTGCGATATGCCATGCAAACTTTTTACCTGCTGTTAGAATTGGCAGCAGTCCCACACATTTTTTTTTCAACTTAAAAGCAACAAAAACGTACCCAGCTCCCAAATTAACCAAAGCGATCTGACTGTTCATTTAATTTTAACAAAAGGAGGATCATATATATTTTTTGCTTAACAGTGTTTTGCTTTTAAGCTTATTAAGCCACCATAGGGTAATTTATTAATTTTCTCTTTTGGAGCAGATTTTGAATGCTGTTGGTTTTACAGCCATTTTATATAGACACATTTGCCTATTTAACCAGAAAGTTGGATATAGACATCAACATCTGGCTTCCTGTGGATGGGAACCACCTACTAAACATTACATGGACTCTCAGTTTGACTGCATCCCTTGCCTTTAAAACACATCACTTATTAGACAGAAAAACTAAACACCAAATAAGATGTGGTTACTTTTTATTATGGAAGATATGTTTACAGTATTTAACTTTTTACAGTGCCCAATTTTTACAGACATTCATTAAATATATAACCTGATCAAAATAAAACAAAT
>NW_015151766.1:4264-6282 GCF_000732505.1 Cyprinodon variegatus
AGCTTCATTATGGTAGGTGATTGTCTTCAGGTGAGCGTTTTGATCCACACATTTTTCAAATTTGTTTTCTTTCTATCTCAAATAATAAATTATTGCTTATTGTTCCTTTAAATAATGGATGCTGATGTATGAATGTCTTTTTTGAAAATTGATAATACCATGAAGAGCTAAATCATACATAATAGAAGAATAAATAATATATTAAAATCAGAAGAGGTGCCTAAAAAAATCTCACCATCATAACAGATGAAGGGTTTTCTCTGATTACAGCTGTCAGTCTTCCATCTGCCTTCATCATCTAACACAGCCATGGCACATCGACCAGTGTTGGTTCTCTCATTGTTTGGCAATGTCTCCCAGTGTCTGAAAGAGAAACTGCTTCCATCCGACCACCTCCAGGTGTCTCTGAACAGACCAAAGTATATGTGTGTCCCAGCTACCACAGATTTCATCACTTCCTTCAGTTCTCCATCCTGTAGCTGCTTCATTCCACTGATCAGGTCTGTGTGATTCTCTCTGCAGTGACTTTGAGCTTCCTGCCAGGACTTCTCCTCTCTAATCAAGTGGTATTTCTGGGTTCTATTAGTTTCTGTGGAGTAAAAAGAAAAAACTTACATCACATTGACTTTACATTTTTCTTGCTTGTAGGAAAAATACTAAATAAAACAAAGAGAATAATTTGAAAACCCATAAACAAACTACAAAAAAGTAAATCAACATTCTCACCATCATAACAGAGAAAATGGTATTTATGTTGGCAACCAGTATCTCTCCATCTAAGGTCATTATTTAAATATCCACAGTTCTCATTTTCATTTCCTTTATCACTTGGTTCTCCTGGTTTCCAGTTTGTCTCACTTTCATTGAACTCCACTCCAGGCAGAGACCAGTACCATGTTCTGTTACCATGATCCTTCAGACCAATCCAAGCCTCCCTCTTATCTCCTGCTGTGTCATTGAGGAGTCTCTTCATGTCTGTCATGTTAGACACTGTGGCCAGGTCAGTGTGNTGCAAGGGGATGCTCCACTGTGTCTCATGATTCAGTCAGGAGACCATCCTGCCTTGTCATTCTAGTGCAGTCTTTATGAACTGATCAATTGTTCTGTCAGAACAATACTCTGTTTGTAACCAGTGTTGGGAGTAATGCGTTACAAAAGTAATGCATTACAGTAATGTATTACTTCTTGATGTAACGCCATAGTGTAAGGATTTACCTTTAAATTTTCTGTAATATTTTACTCGGTACATATTCAGCAAAGCTTGCTTTTCAACACTTATTTATTTAAAAAAAAAAAGTAAAACTCCAAGACCGCAAGACATTTATGAAGGAGGATTAGAGTGGGTTTTACAGGAGTGGCGCGCCGTGCGAGACATGATCTCTGCATAGTGCTTGCTCTTTCCAGTGGAAAAGCTAACGAAGATGGCAGAAGACGACTGTACATTCGTGAGATGGACGTATGCGCATTACTTCAAGTTTGTAAGAGAAGAGGACAAGAAGAACGTAATAGTCAAATGCAACCTTTGTGTAAAACCGAAAGAACTGTCACTCCTCCAAGTGCACTTTATAGTTCCTGAAAAAGGATAAGATTTGTTCATCATGTGCACTTTGTTCATGACAGTTTTGTGTTGTAAACCTCTTCAATAAAAATAAAAATAAGGAACAAATCTTGTCATGACATTACAGAGTTTACATACAGTTCTGTTGTGTCTAATATTAATATAACCAAGCTATTCATGGATATTACCAGATAATCACTTTACCTCTACCATAATTTTAACAGACTTAGATAATTTGTGATTTTATCTGTCATCCTTTCATGTCTTGAGACTTCACTTTGCCAATTATATGTTATATTGTTAGTAGCCTGGATAGCCCACAGTCATTTTGGAACATCATATGTAAAATGCTCTGTTAACATTAACTATGATACTTACATCTAATTTAGTTTTACATTTTGTCCTTTTAGAAAGGGAAAGGTGTACCTTGTAGATATTTTTGGTGAAAGTAACTCATAAG
>NW_015151766.1:8404-10861 GCF_000732505.1 Cyprinodon variegatus
GCCGTGGCCTCTTTGAGGCTTGAAGCGCCCGCAGAAGGCTCTTGGAGGCTTGGAGCGCCCGCAGAGGGCTCTGGGAGGCTTGGAGCACCCACAGAGGGCTCATGGAGGCTTGGCGCGCCCGCTGAGTGGCTCTTGGAGGCGTACCTCCACATACCCCGAAGTCTGAAGTCTTTTTGAAAGCTGGCTCAGGGGTCTCTGAAGGGCACAGAGCAGGCTCAGAGGGGACCGCCGACTGTGGCTCAGGAACAGGCTCAGAGGGGGCCGACCACTGCGGCTCAGGAACAGACTCGGAAGGGGCCGCCCACTGCAGCTCAGGAACAGGCTCTGAGGGGGCCGCCCACTGCAGCTCAGGAACAGACTCAGAAGGAGCCGCCGACTGCAGCTCAGGTACAGCCTCCGAGGGGGCTTGGAATGCCCGCCGAGGGCTCTTTGAGGCTTGAAGCTCCCGCAGAGGTCTTTTAGAGGCTTGGAGCGCCCGCAGAGGGCTATTGGAGGCTTGAAGCGCCCGCAGAGGGCTCTTGGAGGCTTGGAGCGCCCGCAGAGAGTTGTTGGAGGCTTGGCGCGCCCGCTGAGTGGCTCTTGGAGGCATACTTCCAAATACCCCGAACTTTGAAGCCTTTTTGAAAGCTGGCTCAGGGGTCTCTGGAGGGCACAGAGCAGGCTCAGGGGTCTCTGGAGCTAGGCTAACTGGTTCACTAACGGGTTCAGGCGCTAGGCTAACTGGTTTGCTAACGGCTAGGAAAAATGGACTGTTAATGGGTTCTGAAGCTAATGAAACTGGAACGCTGACGGACTCTGAAGCTAAGAAACTGGAATGCTAACAGGCTCTGAAGCTAGAGAAACTGGAACACTACCGGGCCCTGAAGCTAGGGAAACTGGAAGGCTAACGAGTTCTGGAGCTGAGGAAGCTGGAACGCTGACGGGCTCAGAAACTAGAGAAAAAGAAATGCTAACAGGCTCTGAACTGGGATCTGGCTGGCGCGGAGCTGATGGAGGTGGCAGGAAAGGGTAAAGATCCTCCCTCTCCCCATAAAAGAAGCTTCAGAGGTCTGACTCAGGTATATGGGGAGCTCTGACTGCGTGGGGTGTGGCAAGTGGACCTAATTTGAGTTTTCTGGTGGATGGTGCTAACTGTTGATCAAGGAGGTGTTTACAGAAACGGAATGAACTGACCTGGTGAGGATGGGGACTGAGGCTTGCAGCTGNTTTTGGTGAAAGTAACTCATAAGTAATACAGGAGTAACGTAAAGCATTACAATTCTGAGACAGTAATATTGTAATGTAAATAATTACTTCTAAATAACAGTAACAAGTACTCTATAATGTATTACAGTTTGGAAGTAACTAGCACATCACTGTTTGTAACCATGTGTCATGTTTTGTTAATAAAATGCTCTGCGGAGGAGGTCCAGTGGGAGACAGTGTGTTTGAGTGGGGTTCAACTGTCTCTCCCTCTGCAGAAGCCGTATGAAATATCCATTACTGTGTATTTCAGTTCTTCTTTTGCAAACCTACATTTATGAACCCAACATTATATTAGAGGTAAATGTTTTTTTTACCAGTTTATATAAGAGCTTTTCACTAGTGTTTATGCACGTTTTTCAGTACATTATATGGAAGAGTTTATTTAATATGTGTATATGGAAGTTAATTCTGATTTATGTCCCGGGGCACTTCATATTTTCCAGCGTCTTCTCCTTCTGTCCAATCACGCGGCTTGTCACAGGTTTACTGCTGTGTCTAAAAGTAGCAAGCAGCAGCAACCGGACCATCTGGTTGGCTTTACCATATTTACAGGAGAAGCGGCGCACGTGAAGTTAGACACTGTCGTCAGACAACATCCGGCAATTTCTAAATGTTTTAAATCAGGTTGGATCTGGATTAGCCAGCAGGTGGGTCCAGATGTGGACCACGGTCCTCTACTGTAATCTGTGACCCCTGGTATAGGCTATATTTTACAGTTTTAGCTTGTTGTGACACTGAAACCACCTCTTATTTAAAATGAGAGTTAGAGCAAGCTGTCAGTAGTTTAGATCCATAAATACTCAAAAATAGAAAAGCTATTATTCTAGGCATTCCATATATGAAGAGTTCATTTGCAAAAACAGAACTCTATTTTTATAAAATTTCAAAAAAATAACATTTTTAATTAGCAGCACTGTGCAAAGTGTATATTATTTCAGCTCATTTTTTTTTCAAAAATGGCATTTATCAGTTTTTGCAAATTAACTCTTAACATATAATCATGAACATGGATAATTATAACATCCATGTTTTCATGTAATATTGCCTAACTAAAAAACAAGCAACTGAAGAAAATAAGGGTAGTTATCTTTTTTCCATGACTCTTCATTATATGTAAGACAAAAACTTAGTTAAAAATTTTGTGTTTTTTACCTTATGAACTGGAATGTTTCCTTCCTGATGTGCAGCTGAGTACTGTCCTCAGTCAAATGT
>NW_015151766.1:13566-15294 GCF_000732505.1 Cyprinodon variegatus
TCATCAAGTTTAAATACTTCATAGCACAACATAATCTACTAACCAAAACTTGCTTAAAGTGACAGAATTCTTCAAATTTTTTATATGACAATTTTTTAAAGACAAAATCATCAGATGACCAACTCAAGACTTTATTCCTCCAGATATCTTTGAGTAATTTCGCACATAGAAGATGTGAGAAGGCACCAGGTGTGTGGTTCTGGGCTGGGACTATGTGTGAGGGTACCTGAACCTTATTTTATGGTGTTGGTTTTTGGCATCTCCCTGCTACATTGTAAACAATGGTGGGCAAAGTCACTGAGTAGTGAACCCGCCCCTTAGGTCTTGTTGAGTTGATCTATAGTATGTGGAAGGACAGATTGGAGTGTCCCAACCACTCCTCCACATAATTTTTAGTAGGCTTCACTGTGGGGCTGTTGATAAATTACTTACATTGTTTTACTTGCATTTCCTTGGACTGTGTTCAAAAATGGCCAAATGTCATGAAAGCAAGCAGCTAAGGTCCTTATATTGCTGACAAAAAGTAACCATCTGCCACTTCGCTTTTCACATCCTTGGTAAGCTAAGGTGGTCAACTTCTTCAGTTGATAAGCAGCTGTAAGGGAGGAAAGCATCTGCTCAGGTTTGACAAAAATCTTATCTTCATTTTGAATCCCTTATCAGATTAAGAGATCCAGCTTCTGCTTTATTAAAACTAAACATTTTAAGCTTGCTTTGATGTGCCCAAATTTACGTATCATTGAAATAGCTTGCAATTTTGAGTTGGAATGCCACAAACTCATGATATTAAGTTGAAATTTTAGAGCTCACAATGTTAAGTGTAAATAAATCTTAAAAATAAGTCAGGATGGCTAATTGAGGGTATTGCTTTTTACAGTGTACATCTTTCATACCACAATTAACTATTAACTTCCAGAGCATTTTTTCCCCCTCTGTGCCACTTAGAACCGGTTAAACAAAACTAACTCAGCAGTAGGTTCTACCCCTGTGTGCTGGTTATTTTACTTATTAAAATGATGGACTTGAAGTCGGTTTAAAAAAATATATATATTATGATGTATTCATGCCAACCCTATAATAAATGTTAAGTACATGGGGTGAGGGCGGCATAGGAGGGTCGCCAGTTGTACCTCAGCTCTGTCCATCTCTGTTGATGTGTTCTTAACAAGGACTCTTTAAACAATTGTCTACTGATGGTGGTCAGATGGTCCAGTGGTACCTACTGTATGACAGACTCAATTCAGTCAGTGTGCTCCAGAGCAGCTGGGTTACAATCTAGCTTGCCAAAATCAGTGTGTGAATGAATAAACATAGGTAAGTGCCATGTAAGTTCATGTTATTAACATATAATTACACACAAAGCAGGAAGTCATGTGATCGCATACTTGTCACATGACTACTGAGTTGGAGTCAAATCAGTTCAAATAAGAAAGAAAACAGAAGAAAATAAAACAGACACTAGACAATAATATCTGATTGACTAATGGATGAAAATTGTCATAACCTATATATATTTAATTAATAATACTTTTGGATGTTTTAGCTGTAAACTGTGAAAATTCTTCAGGGAAATGGGTTAAGATTTTATCATGAATCCTGCACTGGAAAAACAAAATCTAGAAATGAGAAAAAATCTCAAAATAAGTGTATTTACCCTTAATTTGAGCAGGTAAATTAGATGATTTTACAATGGAATGAGTATTTGTACGCTTAAAATAAAATATTTAG
>NW_015151766.1:18165-19594 GCF_000732505.1 Cyprinodon variegatus
AAAAAACGTTTTTTAAATTCAAAATGATTTGAAAGCTTTTCCTGGTTAGAATATTCTGTAACTAAAGATGCAGCTTTTTGTTTCTCATGTAGGATGTTTGGTAAACATGTTAAACATGACTCATTTGTGAGCACTGGTTTAACAAACTGGAAAAAAGCTCTAGATCTCTTCAGAGAGCATGAGAAAACACCTGCCCATAAAGAAAGTATAAGGGCATGGCAGAGCTTCAAAGCCAGTGCTGTTCATGGTAGTGTAGTAGAAAAGATGCATTTAGCACATGAGGTGGAAATCAAGGAGAGACGGGAGTACATCAGCCGTATTATGGGTGTGACACAGTTCTTAGCCAAACAAAACATCCCATTCCGTGGCCACGATGAGGCAGCATCAAGCCCCAATCAGGGAAACTTTCTTGAGTGCATGAAACTTTTAAAGCAGTTTGATCCGTTTCTCCAGTCATATACACCCCCATTACATAGTATATATTTATCCCCTTCATCCCAAAATGAGATGATTGAGTGCTGTGCAGATGAGGTCACAGCAGTTATTGTGAGTGAACTGAAACATGCAGGAATTTTTTTTAGTTATTGCAGATGAAGCCAGAGATGGACACACAGAACAGTTGGCTATATGTGTTCGTTATGTCAGTGATGGGAGAGTAAAGGGGTGTTTACTGGCAATGGTGGAACTGAGAAAATTTGATGCAGAGACCATAAATACTGCAATTGAAGAGCAGTTGCTCCGTAATGGCATGGAAAATCTTATGTGTGTTGCGCAGGCTTATGATGGCGCAGCTGTGATGAGTGGTGCAGTTGGAGGGGTCCAAGCCAAATTCAAAGTCAAGCATCCAGAGGCCATTTATGTACACTGCTATGCACATCAGTTAAACCTAGTGCTGTTTCACACCTGCCAAGCAGTACCAGAGGCCAGAAATTTATTTGACCTGTTGCAGTGTCTATACTAATTTTTTAGTGTTTCTGTTACAAACCATCACAATTTCAGAGAGGTGCAAAAGCAGCTGGGTTTGCAACCATCTGAACTTGTACAGTAGTCAAAGACTCGTTGGTCGTGCCAGCTGTGATCTGTCAATGCCATCTTACAGAACTTCCCTGCTGTTCTTCAATGCCTTTCCAGCATTAACTCCTCCATGGCAGTGGGACTCCACATTAAACTCAGCAGATTCTCCACAGTATATCTGTTGTTGATGTTTAAGGTCTTTCTTTCTGTAACTGAGAATCTACACAAATATTTGCAGAGTGAAACAGTAGACCTGGCTAAGGCTACAGAGTATAAGGAAGTTGTGTGTGACACTCTAAAACAGATGCGCTCAGATGAGAAGGCTGCTGAGGTGTATGATACAGTGAAGACCCTTTGTGCAGCAAATCACATCCCTGAACCATGTGCTACACCTAGACAAAGGGAGAAGCAGATA
>NW_015151766.1:22198-24679 GCF_000732505.1 Cyprinodon variegatus
ATTAAAAAGGTATTAATGTAAAAATGGTATTTATTAATCCCAAAGGGAAATTAAAGGTTGCAGCTAATCATACGTTATTTCTTTAAACAGATGTTGTAGGTGTTGATAACTCTAGGCAGGAAGGATCTTCTGTAGCAGGCAGTTTCGCAATGGATCTGGAGAAGTCTCTGACTGAAGACACTTTGTTTTTGTTTAAAAATTTCCTGAAGAGGAAGCTCACTGTTGTCGATAATTTTCTTCACTTTATGAAGAATTCTTCTTTATAAAATATTCTCCAGAGGCTCTAGAGGAGTTCCTAGAACAGAGCTGGCATTCTTTATTAGCTTGTTGAGCCTTTTTAGGTCATTAGCTCTAATACTGTTACCCCAGCAGATGACAGAAAAAGAGATCACACTCTCCACAACAGACTTATGGAAAACATACAGCATCTTTCTCCAAATGTCGAATCACCTAAGCTTCCTTAGGAAGTAAAATCTGCTCTGTCTCTTCTTGTATTCACAGTTGTGTCTCCAGTCGACTTTGTTGTCCAAGTGAATGGCAAGGTTTTCATAACCTCCTCCCATCCTCAAACACCTCCACTGGTTCTCCCATGATGTTAATAGGTTTCATCTTGTTCCTGTTTCTTCTGAAATCTACAATTGTCAGGAAATGGGGAATAAGGACCCAGTATTCAGGGAAGACAGACAGTGGGAAAAATGAAAAGCAGTCATTTAAAAAAAATGCAAAAGAGAATCAGGATGTGTATCTGCAGCTGCTGCAGTGGGGACCCGCCCATCACTGGAAACTCTGTTTGGAGAAAAACACACTTAAGAGACCATGATAATCTGTAGGAGGATGATCCATGAGAGTCAGTTACCTGGTTTGACAGTTCAGTCCACCTCCATAAAAGGCACTAGGATCCTGCCGGAGGGCTGCCAATCAAATGTGGCGGGCACCACCCAGAGTGAACCAGATGCTGCAGTCCTGGAGGGCAAACAGGAGTCCATGCAAGGTCAGGGGAACTGATCAGAACAGGAAGGCTTGAAGGTCTAGGTGTCTAAAGCCTGTTCAGGGATAACGATAAGAACAGGAACAGACTGGTCCAGGTTTCCAAGAGTCCACAGAGTGTTCAGGCAGAAAGTTAAGATGGAAACAGGCAAGCTCAATAGTTGAGAGGCAGAACAGGTGAGGATAACAGGAACACTGTGGTATTCTAAAAACTCGCTCTCTCCACTGAGCAAAGACAGGAACAGGGCACACATAGTAGATAAAAGACAGAACATGATCAGGAAAACTATGAAACACTATAAACCTCTCTAACCACTGACCACCGAGAACATGAACTAGAGCTTCAACAACAATCTAAAACTAAATGATCTGGCCCCGACAGCTGGGACTGAGCCGGTGTCTATACAGTCTGTATCAAACCTCATCTAATATCCAGANGAAATTGTGGCTGTCTGATCCGAAGCCTCATTTAGAGCTTTTAAACAGGCTTTTGAAAAACTTTGATAATTTGCTGCTGTAATATTATAGATTTTTTTAGAATAAAAAGCTAGAAGATGTGCCTAATCAAAAAAAAAAAAAAACAGAAATACAATTATAGAGCATTCAGTACTATAAGAAAGCCCACACTGTTTCTGAATAAATACATTACTGTATGAATTAAGTTCCTCTTTCCTTGAAAGTATGAAATGTCCCATACTCCTGAATGCACCATAGCTATCGGACGCTCATGAATGCATCACACTGGTCTGTGAACACTGGTCTGTGTCGATTCACCTTTGATTTTCCACTTAAGACAAAGCTTTTCAGTTTCCAAACGCACGCTGGCTATCACTGCTTATTGTTGTGTGTGAATAAGAAGAGACTACAACAAATAAATCAGCCGTACCTCGGACAAAATCTTTGGATTTATTGTTATTCAGAACACTGGACCGCGGTCCGCTAATCCGTGACCTCTGCATTAAACTGAAGCCAAGAGTAACAAGCAACGTTTATTTTAAAAATGTAAGGAATAGAAAGTAAAGATACTTTTGTTAAAAATGTAAGGAGTAGAAGTAAGAAGTAGAAAGAAAAAAAAGAGTAATGGAGTAAAGTATAGATACCTAAAAAGTGTACTTAAGTACAGTAACAAAGTATTTTTACTTTGTTACTTGACACCTCTCATCTCTTGAGCTTCTCTACTGTTACCCACTCTTTACTCCATCCAGACAGTGTCTTGCCAACGACCAAAATCTAATAAATTAGCAAAGATTCCCAAAGGACTAAGTCATGATAATCTAATTGAAATCAAAATAACTCCAATTGGGGAAAAAGGTAAAATGATTAAATTTGGTCTGTTTAACACAAGATCACTTTCCTCTAAAAGTCTTCTAGTTAATGACTTTGTGAAAATCACATTGATTTATGTTGCCTTACAGAAACCTGGCTGCAGCAAGAGGATTATGGGAGCAGCATAAATGAGGCAACTCCTTTAAGCTATTTTAATTTTCACATACC
>NW_015151766.1:26264-28057 GCF_000732505.1 Cyprinodon variegatus
CAGGAAATCGATACTGAATCGAATCGTCATGATGGATGTGATTTACACCCCTCGTACTGACTTAGACAACGCAGCTCCTTTGAAAATGAAAACCCTTAAAAATAGAAAGCTGGGTCCTTGGTTTAATGCAGAGCTGCGCACTTTTAAGCAAAATGCTTGGAAACTGGAGAGAAAATATCACTCCACAGGCCTACGGAAATCCTACCTAGTCTGTTTTCTGTTTACTGTTTATAGTTTACTGCTGTATACGTATACGAGGACCCTTTGTAAAGCAAGAGCAGCATATTTCTCCTCATTCATAGAGGAGAACAAGAATAATCCTAGATTTCTTAGTAATACTGTCGCCAAGCTAACCCAGAGCCCTAGCTTAGTTGAAGCGTCCATTCCACCTGTTCTTAGCAGTAATATTTTATGGGATTCTTTATAAGAAGATCATTAGCACTCCTCTATCCGCAACTGGTTTGTCTCTGGAGGGTGGGACAGCATCTAAGGTAGTCATGGAGAACCTTCAGAGTTAGCAAAACTATTGTCTTCATCTAAGCCTTCAACTTGTATGTTAGATCCAGTTCTAACCAGGTTATTTAAGGAGGTATTCCGTTTGATCTCCTCGATTTTAGATGTGATTACTCTTACAGGGATATGTACCAAAGGATTTTAAGGTTGCTGTAATTAAACCTTTGCTTAAGAAACCGTCTCTTGACCCAGATGACTTGGTCAATTATAGAGCTATATCCAATCTTCCTTTCTTATCTAAAATTCTTGAGAAAGTAGTTGCCAAACAAGTGTGCGATCACTTACACCATAATGAACTTTTTGAAGAGTTTCAGTCTGGCTTTAGAGCTCATCATACCACTGAAACAGCTCTGGTGAAAGTTGCTAATGATATTTTCATGGCCTCAGATAATGGACTTGTATCTTTGCTCATCCTGTTGGATCTCAGTGCTGCATTTGATACAGTTGACCATAATATTCTTTTAGAAAGACTTGAATATCTTGTTGGAATTAAAGGAACAGCACTAGACGGGTTTACATCTTATTGATTTCAGTTTGTTCACGTTAATGAAAAATCTTCCTCATGCTCAAATGTTACCTGTGGAGTACCACAGGGATCAGTGCTAGGACCAATTTTCTTTAGTTATTAGACAGCATGGGGTTAATTGTCAAGGTTATGCTGATGATACCCAGCTATATCTTTCTATAAATCCAGATGAAGCTAACCCATTACATAGATTACAGGCATGCATTGAAGACATACAAACCTGGATGACTCTTAACTTTCTCCTTCTGAATGCAGACAAAACAGAAGTTATAATCTTATACAGGCCCCATTGTAGGAAAATTGTAATGAATGAAAATGTAGGAAAATGCTTTTCCTCTCCAGTGTCCCTACAAGCATGCTTAGTGTGAAGGATTACATTCGAGTCAATGAGTCGATGCAATCAACTTTTCTTTAGATAGAAAACTTTGAATCAATCTGACTGTATGATCTGGTGAACTGTAAATTGCCTTGAGATGACATGTGTTGTAAATCGGCGCTACATAAATAAACTGAATTAAACTGAATTGATATTTCCCGGCTGGGTAGTAGAGAAATCAGGAAGATATGGTGGAAATCATATGAAATATCTCAATTAATAGCTTCAGGTTAAATGTTGGGAATTATTTAATAAATGTAAGTTATTAGTTTTATATTTAAAACAATTATTAGCATCTCAAACTATTTCAAAAATCTTAATGGTATAGAGTTTATAGTGATGTCATTTAACATTTAACATTTAATAATATAAGATTAC
>NW_015151766.1:28396-32736 GCF_000732505.1 Cyprinodon variegatus
CCTGCCCTGAATCCAAACCAGATCTGCCTCTGGACCCCTGCATCAGTTCTGCCTTGGATTGCCTGCCTGTGAGCCTGAACCCCACTCAGTCAGTGAGTAACCGAGTCTGCCTAACTCCTCTGCTTCTCTCAACCTGCCAGTTAACGGACCCTCGATCGGACCTGGACCTCTCTTCTGGATTACCCCTCTGTACCTTTGCTTGGACCCCATCTCTGGAATCTATAAACAAACTGTCTCTGGAGCTCATCGGCCTCAGTCCTCAGCTAACCATCCGCCGATCAACGACCACCGCTTCCACAAGCCCCTTCCTCGTACGGACTCCTGCCCCGGACCCAACACGGTGCCAGTTGCCCACTCTGAGACCCAGTAACAGGTTAGTGATTCAGCCTCACTCCCTCTCTAGTTCTCCTATTGCTGATCACTAACCTGTTGTTTCCACCACAGGGGATTTCCTGACTGAGAGCCGCCTGCGCGCTCCCTGTGCAACTCATTAAAAAAAACAGTTGCATTCCACTGACCTGTCTGAGCTGTTTCCCGGGTCCAATATCCTGTACGTTACAGTACGATCTGGCCATGACATGGACCCATCACCAGACGGTCAGTGGCGGGCCGGCGTGGAAAACTCCATTTCAGACTTAGAAGATGGCGTGGCCGAAATTTTATTCCATCTTCGTAAACAGGCTTCCCCAGCTCCGCCACTTCCGCAAACAGTTCCTGATTCCGTGCCACGTACTGTTACGTCACTTCCTGAACCGCGTCTGACTCCGCCCGAGCTCTTTAGGGGTGATCCCGAGCATTGCCGGGCTTTTCTCACCCAATGTGACATTCATTTTGAACTGCAACCCTCCTCCTACCCCACTGAGCGCTCAAGAGTTGCTTATCTTATTTCCCTTCTCACTGGTAAAGCGAGATTGTGGGGAACTTCTGAGTGGCAAAACGACTCCCCATTATGCCTCTCATATCATGAGTTCTCCAAGGAGTTAATTAGAGTGTTCAGCCCACTGTTGCTCTGCAGGGAGTCCACTAGGGGGCTTTTGTTTCTTAGACAAGGAGACAGGCCAGTTTCTGAATACATCATTAACTTTCACCTTTTAGTGGCCGAAAGCCCGTGGAACGAGCTCGCCCTCATGGAGGTTTTTATCACTGGGTTGAACAACAGAATTAAAGATGAGCTCGCTACCCGAGATTACCCTAAGACCCTGATGCAACTAGAGGAGTTTGCAACCCGCATTGATCTCCGTCTTATGGAACAGTGGAGGAAACGCCGCTCTACTCCTTTGTCCCGTCCATCGTCGTCCTCCCCTAGTCAGGCAGCTCTGCCGCCCCTTCGGGTTCTGGCAGACCCTGAGCCTATGCAACTTGGGAGAACTAGACTCACTAATGAAGAGCGGTGCCGCAGGATCCAGCATAACCTCTGTCTCTACTGTGGAGGAGAGGGATATCGAGCCTACACCTCTCCATTAAAAGGGCAGGCTCAGTAGGGGGGCGAGATCCCTACTGAGTCATACCAAGGTCTACGTCTCCTCTGATTTTCTGCTACCTGCCACTATTTCTGTCTCTGCCAGAACTCATAACCTGTCTGTCTTTTTTGATTCTGGGGCCGATACAGAGTTTATAGATGAAGGACTGGCCAGGAGACTTAACATCCAGCTTCATCCAGATCCATCTCCTCACAGCATCCTAGCACTGGACGGCCATAAGTTGCATCACTCTCATCTGGTCTCGGAACCTGTCTGACTTCTGATTGGAGGTAATCACAGGGAGGTCATCACATTTATGATCATTAATTCTCCTCAGGTCCCCATTGTCTTGGGCAGCACCTGGCTCAAGAAACACAACCCTCTTATAGACTGGCGGAGGGGGGAGGTCACTGGCTGGGCTCCTTCCTGTTCTGTCTCCTGTTTGAGATCGGCCCAACCTCTCCAGTCACCCATGAGTAAGCCGGAGGAGACCTACCCTGACCTTTCCCGGTTCCCTCTGAGTATCACGACCTAAAGGAGGTGTTTAATAAAGCCAAAGCCACAAGTCTGCCCCCTCACCGCCCTTACGACTGTTGTATCGACCTGCTCCCCGGAACCACTCCCCCTAGGGGCCGCCTTTTTTTTCTTTCTCCCCCTTAGTCTGAGGCCATGCAGAAGTATATTGAGGATTCTCTGAACTCAAACTTTATAAATAAAGTTTGAGTTCAGTTGAGTTGAGTATCTTTTAATGTATTTTCTATTTTGCTAATGCAAAAAACAATGTGTATTTCATAGTTCATTCATAGCTTAATGGAATTAATACAGTGTTATTAATGTGTTTCTAGTACCCCAGGAAGACTAGCAACAAGATTTTTGGAGCTAATGGGATCCAAATAAAGAACATATGTAGAAGTGGCTCCATAAGAAGCAGCTCAAGGTCCTGAAGTGGCATACCCAGTTTGCAGACCTGAACTCAATCAAAACATCTTTGGCGGGAGCAGAAGGTCCATGTTGCCCAGTAACAGCCCTGAAACCTGAAGAATCTGAACATCTGTATGTTGTTTTGTTTTCCCAGATCTGCTTGCTCCTTCTTTCTTACTTATTCTCCTACCTTTTTTCCAGTTTTGATCTATTTTAGTCTGCTATAAGTATGACTCTATTAAAAGGTATAGGATTTTTTTTAAGTATGCAGAGACTTAAGGATGGAGCTGAGAGACAAATAGAGACCGCAGGTCAGGTGATAAGACGTAAAATATCAAAATCTGCACGTCATTTTTGTAAATAATAAGGACCAGTTCCCCAAATACAGGAAAATTGTAATGAATGAAAATTTAGGAAAATGCTTTTCCTCTCCACTGTCACTACAAGCATGCTTAGTGTGAGGCATTGCCTTTGAGTCAATGAGTCGATGCAATCAACTGGTTTTACAGTGTCTTAACATCAGTTGCGCCGCTTCTCCTGTTACCCCGAAATACCCCATCCTCCGCTGCGCTCCAGACCTGCTGCTCAAAGCAAAGCCTACAGCCTCTACTGTTCTTCCAGTCTTGCTGCGCTCCGACTTAGCCTCTGTGCTCGAGGAGAGCATGCACAATATTATCATTCAATTTGTAGGAGAATATAAAAAATATATAAAAAAAAAATCCTCATCGGCATCCAGCAGATGTGCAGTTTCTGATGGAGATGAGAAATCTGCTTCCTGGTCTGTTGAAGTACCAAAAGTTTGCATCAAATCTTTTAAATAAACAGTGTTAGTTTTTTGAAATGTATAAGAATTATGCTCTAATTTGTAGTTACCAATCTGTTATTACTATATTTTAATTTGACAAACCGGATCTTCTCGCCATTCTTTTTCCTGTTTAGTGCGATTGCAATAGCGGATCTTGCCCTGGCCGGACCGGATCGGAGCTTGCACATTTTGAGTATGTTTGGCTCAACCTGCTGCTGTGAAGCAGGATTCTCCACCATGAACAAAATCAAAAAATAAATATGGATCCAGGCTCAAAATGAGCACCTTGATATGTGCTTGAGAATGGCTTTGTCTCCATTCAAACCATAAAGCCCACTGCTCTCCTTAAGACAGAAAAAACAGTCAGTTCAGGTGTTTTAAAAAAAATATGTGAATCAGGAAATTTTCTATAGGCTATACCAAACTGAATGATTGTTCACTTTAGATTATAAAATGGAAAAACTTTCTTTTTTTTTTAATCTAAAAATTCAATGTATATCATGAATGCATAAATACCTCATTTTATTTCAGTATTAAATTATGTATAAAGTAAATGATCATTTTAAATGTCTCCAGACCTTTACTGGTTGATGATTTTCTTTATTTGGACCCCGCTGATTTTTAATTGGTTACCCCTGGTTTAATGTTTCTAAATATTTCTTTCACGTCATGTGCTCCATCCAATGCAGATCACTGGCGCCATCCACATCTAGTGAAAACTAGTGTAATTGGATGAGTCATATAACGCACAACACTCATTGGTTAGCTAAAGGAAATCATCAGAAGCAAGTAGCTGTTCTTTAAACTGCTAATGTGAATTGTTTATGCCATACGTGCTGATGAAGGTTCTTAGTCATCCAGGTCATACAGTAGTCATTCCGTAAAAATTCAAAAAAATATCCAGTGGACTTGGTTTCCAAGATTTGAAGACATTTCGCCACCTCTCCAGGAAGCTTTCTCATTTGAAGAATGAGAATATGAATTGAGAAAGCTTCCTGGAGAGATGGCGAAACGTCTTTAAATGTTGGAAACCAAGTCCAGTGGATATTTTTTGAATTTTTACGGTATGCCATGCTACAATGTTGGATTCAGAAAAAGATATTGAAATGTCTGAAAGGTCGGACACAGGCGAGAGCGTATCGCGAGACGGAGAC
>NW_015151766.1:32990-34384 GCF_000732505.1 Cyprinodon variegatus
TTGACACCACTGCCTGTAGGAAGACCAAATGTGCATGACCCTTTATTAGTTTAGAAAATATTTACTCCTCTTCATAGAATTTAGGACACATCTTACAAATTACAGGATAGGAAACTATCCTTAAACTATCTTGCCATGTAACAACTGAGTGCTTTTAGATTGGGGTTGAAAGGCAGCTGTTGAACTGCTCTGAACTGCAGCAAACAAACAACCAAAATAACTTGTTAGATTAACAAATAAACAACAATATTCACCGGGACCTTCAGAAGTCCTTGTGAATACAACCATGACCAAATATAACTTTGAAAAGGTGGTTGTAAAGCAGTAGGGCTGGGTATTGATAGTAACCTCACAATTCAGTTTGATTTGGATTACTTTTTGTTTTGATTCGATTCGATTCAATAAATTTAAATCACAAATTTCAATGTGTCTATGTTCAGTTGGAAAAAAAGTACAAAGACAAATAATTGAAGTTAAACTGGACATTTAATTGCTATTTTCATGCTTATGTAAACATCTGAATGAGCAACTAAACATGCAATTTGCATACAGGAGATTATCAAAACATTGTTGTGTATATACACTATAAAATCACATCAGTAGCTTGTTTGTGCATATTTATGCAGATTTAAACATACATATCAGGTTTGCATTAATCTTAATTGCACTGAAAATGTTCAGTGCTTGTAAACATTCTTAGTTATTTAACATTTAGTGATAAAATTCTTAATTTTGAACATACCTGTAACTACATTTCCCAATTTCTGGCTACAGACTAAGAGGCTACATGCAGATTTTTGTTCAGAAAAAGCAGCTGATCCACATGTTCAGATCAAATTACTTCTCTAGGTTGTGACTATGCATCCTGCTCTTGAAAAGATCCTTTCAGCAGGCGCACTACCTGGCTGGGATGCAGAGGGATGCTCTCTCCACCAATGGAGTGGATTTGGGGAGAGTCACAGTGGTTGTACCTCTTTGTAACGCATCACCTCATCTAATGCCTTCATATCTTTGGTTCTGGTCACTGCTAGTGGAGTTTTATATAAGCTTCCAAAGAGATCAGCCAGAGCACGAGAGTCCCTTGCTTTCTTTGATGGTGGTCCAGAAGGGTAATCAGGGGTTCAATTATCTCATCTTCTACATCTATCAGCCCTCTCTGGTGCTGTTGCAAAAAAATATATAAATAAATATAAAATTTCATTAATAAAGAACAGATTTATAATTTGATATCATTAATTCGATATGCATTTTGGGGTTATAAATGTGAAATAAATATAGTTCAATTTCTTTCATGGTGAGTGTTCAAATAATTACAGGCTGATTAGCATTCCATTTGACAGCAAGAAAAAAAATGTATTATAGTGTGAATTTTATTATTATTAAGTACTCAATGA
>NW_015151766.1:35011-36815 GCF_000732505.1 Cyprinodon variegatus
TTGAGAGCAGACTGTGAAGCCAAATTAAGCACATTGGTAAGACAGCCAACATGTACTGTAATAGGTCAGTGAGATCAACAGCAACTAGCATGTTGGCAGCTTTATCTGTAAAAACAGCGACTATTTTTCAATTAAAGCCGCATTTATTTTTTACCTCCATCAACATGTTCACTATGTTTCTCCCTGTATGACTCCCTGTGAAGCCGTCTGGTCTGAAGAACATTTGAAACCTGGTAGGAAGGAAATGGATCCAGTCTTCTTTTGGGTATATAAAGGTGTAGTTAGGTATGTTTTGCTTTGTTTATGCATCCTTTTTTCTCTTATTTAGCATACTCAGTAGATAGTCATTTTCCAAATTCACTAGCATGTTCTTCTGATAGTCTCCTGACGTTTGAGTTTATTTAAATTCAACAAACTCAATCCAAATTAATTAATTCATTCAAGCTGACAATCTCTATTGCCCAGTGGCAGCCAAAACACTAACCCACACAGAAAAAAAATGTAAAAAATTATTATTTTGGGTGTAAATGTGCGATATGCCATGCAAACTTTTTACCTGCTTTTAGAATTGGCAGCAGTCCCACACATTTTTTTTTCCAACTTCAAAGCAACAAAAACGTACCCAGCTCCCAAATTAAGCAAAGAGATCTGACTGTTCATTTAATTTAAACAAAAGAAGGATCATATGTTTTTTAGCTGAACAGTGTTTTGCTTTTAAGCTTTATTAAGCCACCATAGGGTAATTTATTAATTTTCTCTCTTGGAGCAGATTTTGAATGCTGTTGGTTTTACAGCCATTTTATATAGACACATTTTCCTATTTAACCAGAAAGTTTGGTATAGACATCAACATCTGGCTTCCTGTGGATGGGAACCACCTACTAAACATTACATGGACTCTCAGTTTGACTGCATTCCTTGCCTTTAAAACATATCACTTATTAGACAGAAAAACGAAACACCAAATAAGATGTGGTTACTTTTTATTGTAGAAGATATGTTTACAGTATCTATCTTTTCCCAGTGCCAATTTTTACAGAAATTCATTAAATATATAACCTGATCAAAATAAAACAAATGTAGACACAGGTTCACATGGAGTTAGTGAGGAGGAGCATAAATAAGAAGACACTAGAAATAAAGGATCATCCTATAAAAGGTTAATGTAAGGTTTGCAGACACTTTCCTAAATCACAGCAAAAGAACAAAAAAATAAAAATAAAACCCAGATTTAATCAACCCAGCTTTTAAAGCATCAGCCTGTACAATCTCTAATAAAAGGGTTGGAAACCTTTACATTTAAATTTTCTATTTGGAAACAATCAACAAAATTAAAACTCTAGGAGAAAATAAAACAAAAAACAAATTGACGCTAAGCAATAATCTAAAGCAGAGGTCACTGATTAAAGTACTGCAGTCCGGATCTGGACCCACCTGCTGGCTAATCTGGACCCAACCTGATTTAAAATTTTTATAAATTATCACATGTTGTCTGACGACAGTGTCTAACTTCACTTGCGCAGCTTCTCCTGTTACCCCAAAATCCCCCATCCTCCGTCTCTGCTGCGCTCCTGACCTCCTGCGCAAAGCAAAGTCTACAGCCTCCGCTGTTCCTCCCGTATTGCTGCACTCTGACTTATTATTGGAGCTCAAGGAGAGCATGCAAGGTATTATAATTAAATTATGAGCAAAACATGCAGAAATGAACGCTTAATTTAATATATATTTAAAAAATCCCCATCAGCATCCAGCAGATGTGCGGTTTCTGATGGAGATGAGAAATCTGCTTCCTGGTCTGTTGAAG
>NW_015151766.1:40750-42743 GCF_000732505.1 Cyprinodon variegatus
GTTTGCAGACACTTTCCTAAATCACAGCAAAAGAACAAAAAAAAAGTAAAACCCAGATTTAAACAACCCAGCTTTTAAAGCATCAGCCTGTACAATCTCTAATAAAAGGGTTGGAAACCTTTACATTTAAATTTTCTATTTGGAAACAATCAACAAAATTAAAACTCTAGGAGAAAATAAAACAAAAAACAAATTGACGCTAAGCAATAATCTAAAGCAGAGGTCACTGATTAAAGTACTGCAGTCCGGATCTGGACCCACCTGCTGGCTAATCTGGACCCAACCTGATTTAAAATTTTTATAAATTATCACATGTTGTCTGACGACAGTGTCTAACTTCACTTGCGCAGCTTCTCCTGTTACCCCAAAATCCCCCATCCTCCGTCTCTGCTGCGCTCCTGACCTCCTGCGCAAAGCAAAGTCTACAGCCTCCGCTGTTCCTCCCGTATTGCTGCACTCTGACTTATTATTGGAGCTCAAGGAGAGCATGCAAGGTATTATAATTAAATTATGAGCAAAACATGCAGAAATGAACGCTTAATTTAATATATATTTAAAAAATCCCCATCAGCATCCAGCAGATGTGCGGTTTCTGATGGAGATGAGAAATCTGCTTCCTGGTCTGTTGAAGGACCAATAGTTTGCATCCAATCTTTTAAATAAATAGTGTTAGGTTTTTGAAGTATATAAGAATTATGCTCGAATTTGTAGTTACCGATCTGTTGTTACTATATTTTAATTTGAAAAAAACAGATCTTCTCGCCGTTTTTTTTCCTGTTTAGTGTGATTGCAATAGCGGATCTTGCCCTGACCGGACCGGAGCAGACCCTGCACATTTAGAGTATGTTTGGCTCAACCTGCTGCTGTGAAGCAGGATTCTCCACCATGAACAGAATCAAGAATAAATATGGATCCAGGCTCAAAATGAGCACCTTGATATGTGCTTGAGAATGGCTTTATCTCCATTCAAACCCAGGTTAAAAGCCTTGCAGGGCAGCATAAAGCCCACTGCTCTCATTAAGACACAAAAGAGAAAGAAACAAAAAAGTAAGTTCAGGTGTTTTAAAAAAAATATGTGAATCAGGAAATTGTCAATATAACAAACTGAAAGATTTTTGTTCTCTATTAATGTCTATTTTGTTTTACGTTTTTTTATTTCAAAACTCAATGTATAACATACATGCATAAACACCTCTTTTTATTTCCGTGTTAAATTGTGTTAAAGTAACAGATAATTAAAAATGTCTCCCAACCTTTACTGGTTGATGATTTTCTTTTTTGGACCTCGCTGATTTCTAATTGGTTTACCCCTGATCTAAACCAAAACCAAACATCTCCCCTCCCTCTCAGTCAGTGTGGATTTTCCTTATGAGGCTGATTGTAAAACACCAGGTCCTTGTCAGCACTGCTCATAGGTGCGTTTCTATGGCAACACCTGACCAAGTGACCTCAAAGAAAAAGAGAGTGGTGAGAAGTTCTTACATCGAGAAAGACAAAGACTTAAACCTTCCACCAACAAGTCATTTATTAAATCCCTCACAGTTAGAAAAAGTGATTATTATTATTTTTTTATATATAATTCAAGATGCTTCCAGAGAACTACACAATATCCTACGGCAAACACCACACTTAATCTATTATACAAACTGTTTTAATCGTTAGAGCAGATAAAGTTAAACTTCTCACTATCATTTTTTTTCCTCCACTGATGTTCTCCTCCTGTCTCCATGGCTCCAGACATGTCACAGTCATCCATTGGTTGCTCTGAGGCCCAGTTCTCATACCTGACCAATTTGTCATTGACCCAGAACCACAAATCCATAGTGCAGGCGGAGTGCAGTCCCATCCAGACATAATCAGTTGAGGCGTTCTTGGCTTTCTCCTGGATCCATCTCTGCTCACCCAGGTTGGTGATGGTGACCAGGTCAATATGGTATTTTCTGCAGTAGTCTAAGGCATCCTCCCAGGATTTGTTTTCTTTGACTAGTATCAC
>NW_015151766.1:42845-44259 GCF_000732505.1 Cyprinodon variegatus
TTTCTTTCTAACTTAAATAATAAATTATTGTTATTGTTCCTTTGGATAATGGATACTGATGTATGAATGTGTTTTTGGAAAATTGTTTACCTAAATACATCATGAACTAAATCATACATAATAGGAAAATAAATAATATATAAAAACCAGAACAGGTTTCTAAGAAATCTCACCATTATAACAGATGAAGGGTTTTTTCTGGTCACAGCTGTCAGTCTTCCATCTGCCTTCATCATCAATCCCAGCCACGGCACATCGACCACTGTTGGGTCCCTCATTGATTGACCATTTATTCCAGTGTCTGAAAGAGAAACTGCTTCCATCTGACCACCTCCAGGTGTCTCTGAACAGACCAAAATATGTTTTGCCATCTGCAGAGTTCATCACTTCCTCCAGTTCTCCATCCTGTAGCTGCTTCATTCCACTGATCAGGTCTGTGTGTTTCTCTCTGCAGTAACTCTGAGCTTCCTGCCAGGTCTTCTCCTCTCTAATCAAGTGGTATTTCTGGGCTCTATTAGTTTCTGTGGAGTAAACAGATAAACTCATATCACATTAACTTTACATGTTTCTTGTTTGTAGAAAAATACTCAATAAAACAAAGAAAATAATTTGAGAACCCATAAACAAATTACAGAAAGTAAATCAACATTCTCACCATCATAACAGAGGAAATGGTATGTATTATGGCAACCAGTATCTATCCATGTAAGATCATTATTTAAATATCCACAGTTCTCATCTCCTTTTCCTTTATCACTTGGTTCTCCTGGGTTCCAGTTTGTCTCACTTTCATTGAACTCCACTCCAGGCAGAGACCAGTACCATGTTCTGTTACCATCTGTCTGATCATACAGACCAATCCAAGGCTCCCTCTTATCTCCTGCTCTGGTACTGTTGAGTCTCTTCATGTCTGTCATGTTAGACACTGTGACCAGGTCAGTGTGTTTCTCTCTGCAGTACTGCTGAGCTTCAGTCCAGGTCATAACCTCATTAATGTAGAGATACTCATAGAGCTGACAGTTGATGAAACAACTCTGACCTGAAAATATAAAAATGTTGCTGTATTTAGCACTAGATTATACATCTCCACCAGCATTTGCAATAGGTCTTAGCTTAGGTTTTTTGAGGTTTATAGGGCTGAAGAAGCTGAGGGGAGATTGTCTTGTATTAAAGGCCGGTTGCCATTTGAGCCATTGCTCCATTTCAGGAGCTCCTTGGTAAAAACTGCTGAGTCAGTGGCTTTGCTTCTGGCTGCTCCAGGGCAGCTGTGGTTACAGTATAGCTGAACACAATCAGCATTTGAATGGATGAATGACTAAATATGAAGCACTTTGCAATTAAGAGACTTGATAACACATTATACAAATATTTTATAAGTCTGTAATGTATCACAAACCAGTGAGTGTAGCTTGGC
>NW_015151766.1:46060-47144 GCF_000732505.1 Cyprinodon variegatus
TGCAGGGACAGAGGAGAATAAAAACAAATTTTAACAGCAAGAAACCTCCAGCTGAAGAAGAACCAGGATCAATTTGAGAGGCCTTCAGCTGAGGCTGACTTGGGTTGAAGGAGAAAAAGCAGACATGCAAGAGGAACATAGAAGCACTGAGTCATGAAAACTTTAGAAAAAAGGAATTTTGACATTAACTTTCTTTTTCAATTTTTATAATATTTTGCATCTGTTCACTAACTGAAATATGAAGAAACATCAATTATCCAACAGAAGAGTATCACTTCTTCCCCATTTCCTTGTTTGGAACTGAGGCCCAGTCAGAGACGGAGGGAAGAAAAATCTGTCTAGGATACTCTGACAGTAGAATTAATGTGAATCCAGTCAAATCTGAAATAAAGGGAGAGAAGAACGTGGAAACGCTCATGGCTGGGGAAGCGGCCATCTTGGGATGCCAGTTTCCCAGAGAGAGTTGGAGGTGTGTTTTTAACACTGATCTAGTAGCATTTAGCATGTCAAAATGTTTCCACACATTATTTTTATGCCCTGAAAGCTTATTTTCCATTCATCTATACATCTGTACGTGTGATAACAAAACATGTGTTTTTGTTGTGGCTGCTTCAAGCTGCCTATTAGAATGATCCAGATTTATAGATGTGTTTTAACTGTTGTAATTTAATCTAAATAAGAAAATCTAACATAACTTTCTTATTCAAGACACAGATTACAATCCAGGCGGCTGAAGGCTCCCCAATCCACTGCCGCTCTCCAGGATACAGTATAAACCACTGGAGGACATTTACTTTTATAGTGATAATTATGTTGAAAAACGTGTTTTTCAATTTGTATATGTGTAAAAATGTTTCAGTTTAATTTGTTGGAATGGAAAAAGAGGACCATTCCGACAAACTCCATTTTGCAAACCGGCCTGTCCCTGAACACAATGTTATGTTGCTCACAAGCGAAGAAGAAAGAGAAGACTGAAGGACCAGTTGGCACTAATAGACACTGTTGATTGATTAATATCTATTTTAGGAAATGGAAGAGGCGCATTCCTTGATTTTTGTTGTTTAAATGTTAATAGATATGTAAT
>NW_015151766.1:47464-49192 GCF_000732505.1 Cyprinodon variegatus
AAAAGAGAGCAGAAGAGGATCCTCGGCGCCCTCTGGTGGGCAAGCCTGAGGATCCCAACAGTGCTTTTTATGCCAAAAAATGGGATTCTAGTTTTGCAAAAAATGTTGAACTAGTTTTTGTTTGTGTTTAAGGGAGGAAGAAAATGAAAAGAAAAAAAAGACAGTTGATGGATGAGATCATAAAGAATAAAATACTTAATGTTTTCTAAATATTTTTTTACATTGTTGTTTTATTCAGCATTGGATACCACAGTTAAAGGCTAACCTCCAATTAAAACAGAGCTTACCCTGAGCTACAGCGATGAGGAGTTCAAGAACTGCAGCACTGCAATCACCAAAATGTCAGGATAAACAGTTGACTATGGTTTAGTGGTGAGCTCAGATCCTTCATGCTTCTGAGAGATAAGAATAGAAAAGTCTATTATAAACTGAGTAACCAAATAATGAAATTAAACCAAATTGAAAAAATAAATTATTTAAACATATTTTTCATCAACAAAGTCAACGGTCTGAGATTTCAGACAAACTTAAAGGAAAACTGTTCTAAAATGATCACTGATTTAATGGATGGAAACATTTGCTGCTTTAACCTCTTAACATCCACCTCATTTTGGGTAATCCTCGCCTATTTTGCATACCCAAATGAAAAAGCAAATAACTTAGGAACTGTAAACTCAAATTACGTGTGCAATACTTTTTTTGAAAGCTAACATCCTCAGTTTCTGAATATAAAAATAAAATTGGGTGACTAGAAAACAGACCAACCTGCATCAGTTCAAGCATTAATCAAAGTTGTTTTTTATATACTCTAAATGATAGGTCTTTTTTGAACGGCAGTAATAAAGACATTCTTGAGAAAAAGCATGTTTCATTGTATTATATTTGTTCTACACCATGTCAACCACAAATGCAGAAGATTTCAGACCTCTAGCTAAAATAGTTGGGGATTGAAGATTTTCATCTGCTCTGAACCCCTGACCCTAATAACTCACCTGAGCTGCAACTTGTTATTCCAATGTGTGTGTGTGTGTGCAAGAACTATGAGGACAGAGACACTGGGGAGTTTTTTTTTGTGGGGAAACAAGGAGGAGGTGCACCAAAAATAAGGCTTTTCTTCTATCCGGTGCCAAATTATTTTTTAATTAATGAATATTTTTTTTTTGTTTGTTTGAGAAGTGGCTAACCTTTTTGGACTGAGGTGGTGGAGCTCCAGGACTGAAACCGCCTGTTGACAGCAATCAGTAAAGGGTAAAGTGATCGATTATATATTTTCTTTTCTTTTATTTTCTTTTCTTTTATATTCCATTTCCATAGACTTCCAACTATGCAAGAAAAGCTTGATAACTTTTTCTTATTAGATTCCTTTCTGCACCTTGCAATGAAGAAAATGCTTGCTGACAGACTTTCTTGACATGACTTTCTTTATCTATGGGAAAATGTCTAATGAGCGTGATAATGTATGGCCTGGTTGGCTTACAATAAAAGATGATTGTTTTAGAGTTTTAAAAGAGAAAAACTCAGCAGCAACTGCCTTTTCCTATGTCGGCTTCAGGACTGCAAAACAAAACGTTTATTATCAGGCCTGTGGTTGTTTAAAAACAGGACGGGTCTCGTTTTGTTCATTTCGTGCTGTCACCATGTTCCATAATGTTATGGACGGACCTGGAGATGAAAACTTAGGCAAATCCAGAGAGAGAAAATGGTCCAAACATGGTCTGACACAGTAGT
>NW_015151766.1:50510-57522 GCF_000732505.1 Cyprinodon variegatus
TAATTATACGGTGTTCAAATGACTCAATTGGAAATAATGATGATAATAACATTATTTAATAATAATAATAATAAGGGTAACATTAATAATAATGATTACAATGATAGAGGATATAAATAACAGGATTTAATTCCTACATTAAGATGAAGGGTGGAGGCTTTAAAATGATCTATTCTCAATGGATCCATAGCTCAGATATATCTGGAGGTTAAAATGACTGAAACTTTATGGGTTTTCTTCAACAGAACATATTTTATTTGTTCTGATGAAGAAAAGGGTGAAAAGAAGATAAAACAAGCGAAAAACAGCAAAGCTAAACTAATAAGGATCCATATAGATGCTGTTTATTTCTCCATCTGGAACAGTTTATGTGGAATTTGGGTTGATAATTGAGAGCAGAATAAATAAACAACCTAAATAAAATACTAAATTATGACCAAACCAGTAAAGTCAATAAATATGGGAATAAAATGGCTTTATAAGGGAAAATGATCTATTAGGTAATTATTAGCAGCAGAGGACAGAATCGACTGCTAGACTGCTGGATGAAGTTTAAACACCTCAGCCTGACTGTCTGATGTGCGTTTGGGAAAACCAGTGTTGTTGATGCTTCACCTTCTTGTACCCGTGGTTCGCTGTTTCTTCACCTCATGAAACTCTTGTTTCTGGTTCTTTGATTTTGCTTCGCCTTGGAAACATCGTTCTTGAAATCGGATGGAAAGCCCATTTTTCTTCTTCCACACACATCTTGTCTGGTGGAAGCAACACAGAAGGCTGTGCTGCAGCGTCTTCCCTTGTTTACAGCGCTGCAGGTCCTCCCTCCCTCCTCTTCTGAGAAGAAGTTTGTTTGGATTTCTGCAGGTGCAGAAGTGATAAGGGTATGGAACACTAAGGAAGTACATTTACTGGGTAATTTTGAAATTATGGAATAATTCAGTGATTTGTGACAAAGTTCAAATTTTAATCTAAAATTCTTTAAGCTACATGAACTTGTTTTATCTAGTATTGTTTGTGAAAGGGTAAGATAACATATGATCAGTCCTTCCCTCAGCTCCTTTAATTCAGCATGTTGGTAACTTTGACTCCCAGTTTTCCTCCACATGAGCTCATGACGGGTCGACCCTTTCCTGGACCACAGAACGGACCAGACCACTGACCTCTGGCCAGACTAGGACTGAGAGGTGACACATTAAAATGACCTACAGGACCTTTTTCCCTTAGTCAGAGAAGGCTTTACAGAGGGCCCAAGGTGCCTGGAGACCCTGATGGAGGACCATCTCAGCCATCTTTCCATCCTTCAGCACGAGGAGGTGTGGCTCAAACTCATCAAAAGAAAGTGATCAGAGCTCATCTGAGCTCATCAGGAAGGAACCAGGAAACGCTTCAAGAAAACAAATCAGAATAAAGGGGCAGAATAATCCCCTCTGATTGGTTAATTAACACATCAGTAGTCCACCTGATGTGTTGAGGACCAGCTGTTCTGTAGACCACCCATTGAACCTCGTTCAAAATGTCGCCTGTATAAGGGACCAACATCAACAGAAAGATGAAGACGCCCACCTGAAGATGTTTGACATCAGTTTTGGCTTTTTGATTTTTTAATCATACAACATGAATGAGAAGGGAAATGTGTTGTGATGTGTTGTATTTTAATCAAAGATTAAAATGTTTAGTATCAAAGTGTTTGATATTACTTTTCTTGATAAAAAAAAGAAAGTTAAAGTCTTAGATGAGCACCTGATGGCTGATGGTCAGTATTGGCAGAGATTTCTGGATTAGAGAATGAACTCTGATGATCGGGTCATCTCAGCCACCATTGGGGAAGAGGAGCGCTGAGATTAAATCCTCCAACTTTTCAATGTGTGCTTTGACTGAGCCTGATTCTGAAGAGCTGAACTCGTCATCTGCGTGAAACATCTTTGTGTTATGAGTTTAACATTTTGCATATAGATTTATCCTTTTTACTTTTAATGAAGCTCATATTAATAATTTGACTTACAGTTTGTAGACATGAAGGGGTCTATTGTTTTGACTGATTTGAACTTTTCTCTTTCCAGGGAAACAAAAGGGTAACTGAAAATGATAAGAACTAAAAAATTGACATTTTCAGCAAATAGATATTTTACCATAAAAGTATGGTAAAATGGGGAAAAACATTAAATATTTTTGCCAACTAAGATGTGATTCCAGAGCTCTCATAATCTTTTCCATAATTTTTCCATCTATTATAATCATTTAACATTGTCCACTGACTTAATGCAGTTGTGGATTTTTGATTTATTATCTTTTTAATTATGATTTTTTTTTATTTCTTTTATTTTAGTTTTGTAGTTTTTAGCTTTCTTTACATTTATTCACAATTTTAGTTTCTTAGTTTTTAGCTTTCTTTACATTTATTCACAATTTTTGTTTTTTAGTTTTTAGCTCTCTTTACATATATTCACAATTTTAGTTTCTTAGTTTTCTTATATTCATAAATTTTCCTTTTTTAGAACATCGATTACACAAGGATAATATCCTTTTATAATCGAAAGGGTGGACGGTTGTAGGAAAATTTTTATCTTTCTTCTATTATATATAAATTTATCCTATTTACTCACTATAAAAGTTTTCACTTACCGGTAGTCTATTTCTCTCTCAAGGCCACACATTTCTCTCCAGGCTGGTGTTTGTAGACCAGACATAGCTTCTTCCCATAACAAACTGGATTCTTTCTCAAGGTTTATTCATAACATGTTACTGTTAACCAAAGTGTCTGTAATTTGTTTCGACCTTGACTAATTTTGCAAAGATATTAATAAATATGCCGACTGAGTGAAATCCATCGATCTCCGTTTATTTAACTAGGATGAATAGTTGAATACTTTTTTCTCACGACAAAGCAATCAAAATGGCATGGCAACATTTAACTTAATCTAACATTTACTGTAATTCCCCCCATTTTCATTGTCATTACACTCAACTTTTAGCCTGATAAACCAAACTAAATATGAGATTAAATGTGTAATTTAGTCTGGCGCAATGAATGAGACATCGGAAGATTGTTGATGAGAACAACCCAATGTTTGTCAAACCATGTCTGTGCCTATTGGCCAACACTCTGACCAATGAGTGCTGGTGGGGGAGTGTAAACAAACAGCCTGTCGGTAAAACGGCGAATACGTCCTTCTCAGAAATATATAAGCGTAGAGCCTCTTCCTGCTCACGTTTCAACAAAAAACCCAAGTCTAATCTTCCAAAACTGATTCCAAAGCTGAGTCAAACGAGAGCTGTTAAATAGTTGTTGCCATCGTCCTTGTTGTGCTTTCTCCAGCATCGTGCAGCTTTGTCATCATGCCCTCAAAACTCCGCCCGCTTTGCATCCAGAAATTTCAAACACATCTCTGCGTTGTGATTGGCTGGCCAGTTCTAGGACCTGGGGCATTGATCGAGGCTAGACCACTCGCAGACAAAAATGAGATGGGGTATATTTAATATTGATATTGCTTAATTGTACCTTATATTCCTTGAAAAATGTTTGTCACAGTGCTCATGATTATTAAATTTTTTGGACCGAATAGTTATTTAAAGTTATTAAGCAAGAAACCATTGACTTGAGTTGTGTACAGTTTTAATTGTATGTTGTAATAAGGCCATTGTCACCACCGTCATTTCTAAAGTCACCACTGTCAGAGGGCTTTTTATTTGTTTTAAATTAATGTGCTTACACTATGTTTCGTCAGTGCTGTTCTGTCATTAAAGTAATAGTCTCTTTTAATACAAAATTATGTTTGTTAAATAAAAAAAAAACATAAATTTTTTATTTAGGCTTAAAGTAAACATTGTATGATATTAGATCTTTTAAAGGACTACACGTGAAACAGTATAAAAAATTTACAAAAATAAATATTCAACATTTAACAGCATATATGTGTAATACGAATGCCAGATAATGATTTAAAAAGTCTAAATACATATTAGACCAAAAAATAAATAAATAACTTGCTTTTTATTGTGTCTGATGGTGTTGACAAAAACAAAGTAATAACTGGAAAAACGCCTTTTTATGAAAAAAATACAAAAAAAAGGAGTTTGAAACGGTATATTTCTGAACAGCAAAGACCTTGGTCTATAACAATACACCTTCAGATTTTGTAATTTAACTAACTTTTTATTTTCAAAATTAAAACCTTTTTTATCCAAATTCCCAAGAATCTGTGAAATGTGACTTTATGAAATTTTTAATGTAGTTTATTAAGCAGTAACATCACAATACTAAAGCAATGATCTACATAGAGGTACTATAAATACGTTATTTGCCAAAAAACGGCTTCTGCAGCAGCCCAAACGGTGTCAGTAAATGTGGAGATGATCTGGCAGACTGTCAGTCTATTGGCTGCTGCCAGTAATATGCCACACCAGCCAGCACTAAGCCTTGTCATCCCAAAGAGCCACCGGAAGTGTCACACTTTTGCCACTGCCACAAATTGAGCTTGCTGTCTCTTCTGAACTGAAAAGACAACTCATAATACAGACCCATTATAGAGATACAGAAATTTTAATAAAATTGATAAACATTATTTACAAAATTCTGACTGCCCTTAAGGAAGTTTTACGTTTTTATACTATGTCTAGGAAGAAATAACAATTCAAGATAACTGTAATCCCTTTTTGGAGAATTAAAAATGCCTTTTAAGATATGTCAAATGACGTCATCTGTTAATTTGAACTAGTCCAAGCTATATTTTTTTAATATCCCAATAATGAAATATGCCCCTAGTGCTGCCACTGAGCTGTTCTAACAGTTGTCTGCAGAATTTGCATGGCTGCAATGGTGCTGGCTCTTCTTGACAAAGTTGTTTCAAAATACCACAATATAGAACGAAATCAGCAGCATGGGATGTGCGGAGAACAAGAACTTTGTTAACTCTATGACCACTTTAGAAATCTGTCATGAATTGTTGAGGGAAAAATAGTTAGAAGCTGGATTTTCAAGATCTGCTGAGTTAGCGGCACCTATCTCACCATCGATCCAATTCAGGAGCTCAGACTTCAGCCAGCCATTCTCTGTTACTCTCTGTTCTTACCGGCGGTGGTTCTTTTAGGGACCATCAATAAATTTCTGAACTAAACACTCTTGAGAAATAAAAATAAATAAATCCCTTGTCTCATGACCAACCAAAGCAAAGGGTAAATCTTGCTACTTGATTAGATAAATGAGGCACACCCATTTCAATTTAATTATATCTTTTTCTTCATATGATTAAAGACTTTTTTTGTCAAAATTTAGAATTTTTCTTCAATAGCTTCTTTTCTTTGCTCCTCTTGTCTCTTCGCCAGTGTTGCCAACTCCCCAGCAAAAAAAAGTTGCTATTGGCTGTCCTATAAGGCACTAGATGACATCATCACCCAGTTTGCATATTTCATATCATCCAGCTGTAGGAAATTAAGAATCCCTGTGTTTTTTTTTTTGTTGCTTTTTTGATTTTTTGGTTTTTCAAAGCTGTGCAGAAAGATAGCCAGAAAGGAAACCTTGTGAGCAGTTTAATTAGGTATTAGCTTTTATATGAATGAGAATGAAGCAAGAAAATAAAAAGCATATAATTCAGCCATTTAGTTCCACACTCCAAACCAGTTATCGTCAGTAATTCACCAATAGTTGTTAGCCAACTAATGAAAAAAACCTCAGTAAGAAGCAGAAAGCGATGCAGAGACAGGAGAAATAAAAAAAAAAAAANTGTGTAGCAAATGGACTGATCCAATGTTATCAAAAGCATAATTAATGTGCACAAATAAGTAACAGCTGTATCAAACATAAATGTAAACTGAGTTTAATGGGGCCACCAGGGACTTGGGTCCCTAGGCAACTGCCTAGTTTTGCCTAATGGTAAGTCCACCCCTGCTTACATCTCATGTTTTTGACTAACAATGTAAAATCCTCTGCAAAGTATGGAAGCTAAACAATGGTGGATGTGCAGACCAATGAAATTGTGGACATATAACTGGTGCAGGTATTTCAAATAATCAGGACAAACATAATGTAATATATGCATATGCAGAAGTAGTACTGACAAGTGTCATTGTGAACCCGTATAAGCATTATCTGTCTTGTCATTGTGAAACATATGTGGTCAAAATGGTCAAAAAAGTGAGTAAATAATCCAGTGTTTTGATACAGAATATAAAAATACTTATTGGCTTCCTAATGGATTGTATTACTTATGCGTCTCTACACAGAGCAATGAGGTGGGGAAAGCTCATACTTGGAAAAGGAAGGTCTCATTAGAAGCCTGGACCTCTTACATCAAATTTGTGTGAAGCTGGACTGTGTTATCAAGGATTGTCACCCTCAGACCCACTACTATGATGTCCTGCATGTAGCACAAGGTAATGTTGCCTTTTATTTATATATTTGTTAACATGTTGTAAAGATGTACATAACTGAAAACAAGTGGCTATCTAAACTTGCATTTCAATGATTAAAATGCTTGTTCTGTTAGTTAGTAGGATTATTTTGCTTAGTGTGTGCTCACAAAAATGACAACTGTTACAACATTTCTGCTTTTTCCTTTAGGTCGTAGCTTGCAGGTATGCATTTCAATGAGAATACTCAGTGCCAACAATGGAAGACAGCAAGCCCCAGGACTTGTGTGCTCAGCTTCCCAGACCTTCCAGGGAGGATGCTGCTGCTGAGCATGTGTCACGGTTCAGTCGAGGGGGCGGTGTCTGAACCCGACATACTGCCCTGGTGTTTCTGGAAACTCGCTCCATATGCTCAGCACCACACAAGAGGGGATCACAACACAGACACTTTGCCCAAGGAAACCCCATCATCAGCTCACGAAAGATCTGTAGGCCAAGTGTCTGCATTGCCTTCAGAGAAATCAAAGTGGAATCAAAGTCGTCGGTCATACAGGATATCTCCTCCAGAACCTGGGTCATTCTTCTCATCAGCTGTAAAAACAAATATAAAGAAATATGCTGTTGTTTAGTCATTTTGTATGAGCAGAAAGCACAAATTAGCTTGAGTTAA
>NW_015151766.1:57979-59715 GCF_000732505.1 Cyprinodon variegatus
AAAAAAAAAAAAACAGTGGATCATTTTTTTTGGGGGGGGGTTGTCTGGCTTGATGGGATGTTGTACTTCATATAGGGCCCACCCAGATAATGTTGCTTACGGGCCTATTGTAGTGTTGTTACGCCATTGTACAATAGTGACAACTGTTACAACATTTCTGCTTCTCCTTTAGGTTGTAGCTTGCAGGTATGCATTTCAATCAGAATACTCAGTGCCAACGACGGACGACAGCCAAGGGGAAACTAATGTACAGGCTTGTGTTTTCAAAGGGGGAAGGTTACACTTTGTAAGTTTAAAATGTATATATTTTTTGGTATAAACAATAGTGCAACAAATGTGTAAGGGATAGACACTAACAATAATTAATTCACACACAACAGGCCATGTATTTAGCCTGATAAGACTGGTGTTTGAAGAGATCGTCCATGACCCCCTTCATTACGTGGATGCCGTCCTGTGCCCCAGGATGTGTGTGCTAAGTTTTCCAGACCTTCCAGGGAGGATGCTGTTGCTGAGCATGTGTCACAGTTCAGTCGATAGGCAGTGTCTGAACCCGACATACTGCCCTCCATATGCTCAGCACCACTCAAGAGGAGATCACAGCATGGACCCTTCGCCCAAGGAAACGCCATCACCAGCTCACAAAAGATCTGCAGGCAAAGTGTCTGCATTGCCTTCAGAGAAATCAAAGTGGAAAGGCAGATTTTTTTTACTATTTAGTTTTTGAATATTTTATACATTTGAGTATAACAGTGTATGATTGTGTTGAAATAAAATAAAGTATTGCTGTTTGCATAAAAATGTGTTTTCGTGACCTGCTGAAATAATAATGCATCTATATTGGCTAAAAACATTTATTTATAGTATAAAGCTGGTAACACTTGTATCCGATTGTCCTCACCTTTCCATCCCTCTTATTCCCAACCGCCCATGATCAGCTCTGTAGATGTTTCATTGCATTTTGTAAAGAATATATGTTAAGGCACATCGGTTCAAGGCCAGGATGGTCAGTCATACAGGTTATCTCCTCCTGAACCTGGGTCATTCTTCTTATGACCTGTAAAAACAAATATAAAGACCATGCTGTTGTTTAGTTATTTTGCATGAGCAGAAAGCACAAATTAGCTTGAGTTAATATCTCCAGTTTTACTTACCTGAGGTACTTGCGTGCAACATATACTTTCTCTCTCCTGACACGTGTTCACAGTTTCCACACACACACACCTGGCAATAGGAGATGGATATAATTCTAAATTCACATATGGAATGAGGGTAATAATCTCATAAACAGATGACATAATCAGCAGGACAGAAGTTAGCCTACTGCTGATTAGGTCCTCTGGTTATGAGATTATTACCTTCATTACATGTAATATTATATACAACAGGATGAAGGCCAGTTAGCTAGGCAAGAGCCTACTGTTTCTGAAGGGGCAGTTTGTAGGTTATCTTTTTGAAATGAGTAGCCTGCTGCTCACGTCAACAAAAATATTACCTCTATGGTCTGTCAGTAAAAATATTACCTCTTGTGACATAAGAGTGGTAATATCTTTGTTGAAGTGAGGCTACTCGTTTCATCACAGTCATAACATACTGAATTAAGACAACGGACATAGTGTCTTTCCCAGCTAACTGGACGTCGTGTTGGAAGATCATATTACTACTAATCTTGTGAGTGAGTCTTTGTTTTTTTCTCCTCTCAGGGTCCTGGAGGCAGGCCTTCTGCAGGTGTTATG
>NW_015151766.1:64652-66185 GCF_000732505.1 Cyprinodon variegatus
TTTCCCAAATTTTTAATCTGATCCTTATTATTTCTTCCCTTCGGTTTCTCTCATTAATATTTCTATTTAATACTGACTTTTGTACTTTATATAACCTTCTTCCTTTTTTATCTTCATTCCACCTTTTTTGCCACTTTTCAATTTCTTCCTTTCAGGTCCAGATGTTTTACAGTTCATCAATACATGTTATACATTTTCTATCTCTCCACATCCTTCACATTTATCATTATTTTTCCTCCCTATTAAGTATAAGTTGTCATTTAAATAAGTATGACCTACTCTTAATCTGATCCTTATTATTTCTTCCCTTCGGTTTCTCTCATTAATATTTCTATTTAATACTGACTTTTGTACTTTATATAACCTTCTTCCTTTTTTATCTTCATTCCACCTTTTTTGCCATTTTTCAATTTCTTTCCCCTTAATAAATGATTTTCCTTCCCCTTTCAAAACGTTTATTAATATAAAAACATGGACAAACTGAAACTAAAGTGGATCTGCTAGGATCTGCAACTCTTGGATGCTGCAGGAGGGGGGCAGGCCACCGACCAATCTCAGAAACTTTGGTGGGAGAAACACAGATAAGTGACCACAATCATCTGACAGAAGATGATGATATCAGTGAGTCACTTACCTGGTTCAGCAGTTCAGTCCATCTCCCTGGAAAAGGGCACAATCCAGCCGCTGGACTGAAGAAAGACGTGGCATACGTCACTGAGAGTGTCCCCGTTGCAGCATTCCCAGTGGACTTGCAGGAAGCCAATCCTGGACAGGGATTCAGAACAGGCAGGAACTGATGGAAAAGGCAGGATCCAGGCTTCCAGGTATCCTAGAGCTCCCAGGCAGGTTCAGAGTCCAGAAACGTGACAGGAGCAAACAGAATCAGGTGCAGACGGGCAGGCTCGGTGGAAAAGGGTAGATGAGATAGCAGGACCTTTAAACTGGTCTCCACCTTGGAGCCAGGCTTACTGGAATAAAAACTGAACCTCCCCTGTAAAGAGCCAAAAACCCAGAGGACTCAACAGGGGAGAAACAGTAGACGAGCAGGAGACAGGACAGACACAAAACCCTCTTTCCTCTGGCCGCCAGGATCCAGGACATGAACCTTAGAACAAACAGACTGAACAGAAAACAACATCTAATGATCTGACCTTGATAGCTGGAACGGAGCTTTAAAATAGGAACTTCTTCATGAAAAGGAGAGACTAGTGAAGATCAAGATTTGCTGCAACACAAAACCCATGAAAAGTAGAATGACTCCCTCAAACTCCTCCCATGTCAGCACACAAAGCTCTTTGTATTAAGGGGAAGACCAGCTGATGGATTATTTGATGTTATTGAGAAAAACAAATGATCAGAGAAAAAGCTGGACACATAGTATGGTGATGGAGAGTTTCTCCACTTGTGTCAGACTGAAAGTGGTTAAGAGAAAGTATCCAGGCATTCTAGGAATACAAGGAGCTGCATCTTAAGCATTATAAGCTTTTTATATGATGCTTATGTAACCCACATGTATATGTGTGATACTGTTAG
>NW_015151766.1:67727-71257 GCF_000732505.1 Cyprinodon variegatus
GACTGGTGGCTGGGAGTGACTGGAGGAAATCCAACATGGAGTGGGAGTAATTAGACCAAACTAAAACCAAAATAAAGGCCAAAGTTCTCATTTTGAAAGAATTTTATAATGAAAGTAACAATATGATTGTCCCCATTGAGCTCCTTTGTCAACTGAATCCAATTGCTGGCATTTTTTTATTCATACACACATATTTAACAAAACATGAAAAGCATATTTAAAATCATGAAACATTTCCAGTTTGACTCTTATAGGTCAACATTGACCGGATAGTGGTAGTAAATTATTATTATTATTACTAATGCTATTATTATGATCGACTGACATCACTCTGATATTAATGATCTCAGCTCCTGTTTTCACAGTTTATACCCATCTATGTATAAAGTGAGAAACAGCTGATGATGCAGAACAACCAAAGACAGTAATCATTGCAGAGTTTATAAACAATCAGGATCCTCACAATGATTTTACACTAACTAGTAGCAGCGTTCTTTTAGCGCTGGAATTTAATTAAATTTTTAAACAGGGAGAATTATTAACACAGGACTTTATACTGTTAGCTATGAGCTAAAGCTAACAATTTTTTATTACCAGGAGTGATGATTAATAGTTAGTGTCTTTAAAACTCTTATTTCGTCTGTTTCTCTCAGTTATCCTCATTGCTCTCACAGCTCTTCCTTCATTAAGGGATAATAAATGAGCAGCCACATATTTTATATAAGACCATTGATGTAAAGTTTCTGTTTACAGAACATGATATTCTCTAAAATAATGACTTAGTCATCAATTTATTAGGAGGACAGAGAAAATATCAGTAATGAAATACCATCTGTATGAGGAAGAACCTGTGAAAACTGATCAGTGCAAAACAGTTTGTGGTATTTTTGCATCACCTGTGATTTAAGCTAAACCATTCAATGGTCTATTATTATCACCTGAAATGTAACATTTTGTTTTGTTTGTGTTTAGCATTGATGGTTTCTACTGCCATCTAATGATTATTCATTTGTGACATTTACTCCACATGAATACATAAACTGATCATCTAAAGATGTAAATATTTTCTAAACTTTAAAAATAATTTTAAGATCAATTCAAAACATGTTGTTTTTTCCCTATTTTTCCTGGATGTTCTTAATATTTCAGTAAAAATCCACACTGAGATTAGACCGTTTTATTTACAGCCAATACTATATACTATATCTTTGAAAAGATGAAATAAACCAAAGAAATTATAGATCTTTTGATATTAATTATGACTCAAATAAGGCAACCTTTTTCTAAACAGGTTAGTATTAAAAGACATAAAATGTTGAGCAGCATTAGAAACTCATTCTCCTCTAAAAATATATTTTTAGTCCAATAACTTAAACTGTATAATTCATTAGATGGAGGACACAGTTTTAGATGCAATCAATTTATTGAAAAGCAAACAAGTGAAAAGTCCAAAAACATCAAATATGTATCTTTGAACGACACCACATGAGATGAGAACAATCTTGTTCAAATTAATCTACATGTTTTACTTNTAATTCCACATTTAATTAATTATTGACACATTTAATTATTTATTTAATGCTGTATTTATTTATTTAATTTTGGCACTTTTTATCCTCCATATTTAACATGAAATATTTGAAAAGTTTATAGTACATATTATAACTTTAAGGTCAGTTCAGTTTGACCTGAACTGACTCAGATGCTAACATTTCCTGCCAAATGAATTTGGTAACCTGAGGCTAAATCTTATGTTTGTGGAGTAAAAAGAAAAGTTTTCTAGAGACATGCTTTCAAAAAAACCCTTTTAGAAATAAAATACTAGAAGAAACTAGCGATATTCCATAGTCTCCGTGCTCTGAAGAGGAAGGAGCGCTGTGCAGTGCAGACTAGAAGCCGTAAATGAGTGGAGTGCGTGTGAGGTGGTCCAACTTGCAGAGCAAACCCTTGTCAGGTCAAATCTCAGTAGGATTTCACTATAAATCCTTCTGAAGCTCTGCTCTCCTGCACGAGGAACACTGAAAAAGCAGTCGACTTGCTGTGCAGAGGAAGTTTTTGGAAGGAAAATTTGTTCTGAATCCCGACTGCCTACGGTGATTTAAGAGGAACTTGGTATCTGGGACAGAGTCCTAAAAAAGGTCACATGCAAATCGGACACCTTAGGTTTGAATGGGAAAAAGGTTCATTTTGTTCTTTGTGTGTGTCACTAAAATAGCCATTTTAAACCTGATTTCTTTAAACCGCTTTTAAAAGCTTAGCTGTTCTAAGAGAAATACACTAATATCAACTGTTATGGGCTGGGAGCATTAATTAATTCATCTGATGATATATATATATATTTATTAATATATATATCATTATATTTAAAAAATGAAAATGTTAGAACTGTAAATTTACAGTCATAGGTTTATATTACTCCTTTTATATATATTTTTTTTACTATTTTTAAAGGCTGCACTTTTAAAAAGATGAAATAGGTCCAGAGAGCTGTTTCAAACGAAATTTCTGTTTGTTTTTCACTCGTATAAACAAAATTATATATAAATCTGTCTAAGTCTAAAGTCATTTCTGGTTTATCTGCAGCTGTTTTGTTCAAGGTTCTTACGAGTTGTTATTTTGCTCCAGTCGCATTCCCAAAATATGATCCCAATCCAAGCATTTCTCTGGTTAATGAACCCAAACTGATAAAAACATAAATGGCCAAAAGAAAAGAGACTAAAATTTTCACGTTTTGCTTTCTGAAATTTAAAGCAGAAAAAAAAAAACTTTGGAAGAAATGTAGAAAATATCCGCATGAGAAAAAAAACTGAATCAAAATAAGAGTTCAAGGCCAGATTTCAAATTCTGCACAATGCCAGAATCAATACCCTAACTGGCATAAGTAGATATGGTCTAAATATTGAAAATACTTTATTACAATAAAAATAAACTCCTGTGGAACTTTATGACCCAATTTCACTGCTGCCAAAAAGACGGTGTAATAAGGTTTTAAACACCCTGCAGATGTCCCTTCCTTCCATCAGTTTATAACACAGCAAGAAATGCAGTTATATCCAGATCAGCCCCTCAACTCAGCAGCAACAGCGCAACCAGTCAGCCATTTTTAATGGACTCTCATCTTCTCCCTGGAAATATCTGCATAACAGGCTACCCATGGCTGGATTAAAACACCAGCCTAATCTAAGGAGCTGCAGCCAATAAATCGCAATCTTTCTTCCTAGTTTAAAGACGAACTGAGAATATATTCAATTCAATTCAGTTTATTTATATAGCACCAATTCACAACACAAGTCATCTGATAAAAAGTGCCAAAATGAAATAAATAAATACAGCATTAAATAAATAATTAAATGTGTAATTCATTAAATAAATAAGGAATTAAATATATAAATGTGTCATTCATTAATTCAAACCACGTCACTAATATAAAGTGCCACAATTAAATAAATAAATACAGCGATAAACAATTATTTAAATGTGTAATTCATTAAATAAATAAGGAATTAAATATATAAATGTGTCATTAATTT
>NW_015151766.1:72125-75178 GCF_000732505.1 Cyprinodon variegatus
AATAATTAAATGCACACTGAAATAATTATATGATTTTTTTTTATAAAATGAAGACGTATTTTATTAAATTAATGACACATTTATATATTTAATTCCTTATTTATTTAATGAATTACACATTTAAATAATTGTTTATCGCTGTATTTATTTATTTAATTTTGGCACTTTTTATCCTCCATACATCTCAAGGCACTTTACAGTTCAACCAGATCATACAGTCAATGCAAAGTAGAACAAATCTGTCTTTAAGTTTCTCCAGCTGCATACCAATAAACTTTTTCTATATTCTATATCTTAAGTATAATTCATAGTTGACCCCTCTAACTTACTTGTTCATTTTGTGGGCAATTACTGTGGAAAATTCCAGATCTCCAGTCGTAAACATTGTGAAACTTCAACCCTTTTTGGATGCAAAATATCCATTGATCCAAAAGTGCAAAACTGGATTATTAGAATTTTATGAGTAATTTGATCATAAAAAAAACAAATTTCTAAATGTCTCTATGTCACTTTCTTTTATGATATTTCAAATATTCAGCTTTCTGACTTTTGACATGTTCTCTGAGCGGAGGATAACGCACCATCTTCTTTTTCTTTTTTTCCAGCTTTTATTGTCATTACACTTTCACAAGTTTAGAGCAACGAAATGAACTCTCAGCATTTAGCCCTTACCCTTGGGGAGCAGTGGGCTGCCATTGTGCGGCGCCTAGGGAGCCCTGTGGAGTTAAGGGTCTTTTCTCAGGGACCCACAATGGCAGTCTGTGGGAGTGGGGTTCAAACTCAGAACCTCTGGATTCCAAGCTCTATGCCCTAACAAATAGACCTCAACTCCCACTCAATCTTTTCTGCCCGCCCCACTGCCAATACTTCATTGTAAAGCTTACCTCATTGGCTAAGAAAATATCTTGATCAAAGTTTGATCTGTGACCAAATGGTGGAATTCCAGCTGCGCAAAGACTACAGCGCCCCTGATGATGGCGTTTCTGAAACCTTCATTTTGGGAACAGATCGGTGAATAAGTAGCCTCGTGAGACCATCCTGATCTCGCGAGCTTTCAAGGTTTCACTCGCAAATCAGTCTGAAGACTCTCCGTTAAAGAAAATTTGGAGCCGTTCACCAAACGAACGTCCAATCAGCGTTGGCTTTGAGGCGGGTTGAGGTGTGACGCAACGAGAAGCGCGACAGTTCAGTCTAAAGAACATGGCGGCTTCAGCCGATGAAACTAGCGTTAGCGTGGCTATCGAGCAAGTTTTATCAGAATTACAGAGTATTTCTTCACTGAAAGAAGAGCAAAACACTGCTCTGGAGGCTTTTCTCAGGGGAAAAGATGTTTTTGCTCTTCTCCCGACTGGTTTCGGCAAGAGTTTGATCTATCAATTGGCTCCTCTTCGTCATCGCTCTGTTAGTACGCCATATGCTTCGTTGATCTGATTGGTTTATTTGGCCCGTCTATCACCAACATAGGCCAATCAGCTAACCAGTATTTTCGCCCCTTCCCAAAATTACTTCAACGGAAGGTTTCCAGATGGATATGCGGAGCAAATGGACAGATGAAAAATTGGCTTTTTTCAACTTTATTTTTACTTTTTTTTGGGACAAGATTAGCTTTTGTCAATTATTATGACAGGAGATTTCATTTTATGGGAAATATAACTTGATATTACTTTTTTGTGGAGTGTTAAAGAGAAAATGAGCCCATTTATGCAAGGATTAAAGATGCTTTGGAATGCAACAGGACAAAAAATTTGGTAAAAAGCGAAAATGAGTTCTAATTTGATGACAGATTATGTTTGTAGGGTATATTTGGCTTACAGCTGAGTTGAGGGTCATTTCTTTATGATCGCCTGATTCTACAGAGTTCCAATTTGTTGGGTTTTGTTTACAAAAAGCTTGCTGTTTGACGAAGAACAAAATGAGATGTCAAAACGACCCGGGGCCGGGCAGTGGGAGCTCAGGAGGTTTTATTTCATACCTTGTGTGATTTTGGTGAAATAAGAATAATAAGTTTAGCTAATCAGACTTTTTTATTAAGGCTCAATGTTTTAAGGGTCTCGGTTCATCATCTAGTATTGAATGTTAGCAGTTCTTTTTAAATTGAGGCTTCGACTGAGAAAAAATAAAACAAAACGCAGCAGTAAAAAGCCTGTTAGGAACCGCTTCATACATGCTGTGGTTCTTTTCTTTGTTGTTTTTTTTTACGAATTGTTGGGATTTACGAAGTACGCCTACTTTTGCTTCTTTATTCCCTGACAAGTCTTTATTATCTTATTGTAATTTCTGAAAAACAAAACTTCCAAACAAGAGAAATAAAGTGCCCTACTGGTTTATCTGTTTGAGCTCTGAAATTCTGAATGTGGAAAATTATGTGCAAAGCCCTCAAATAAAGAGCTGTTAAGTGAAGAAAATCAGATTTTAAACAGACCAGTGATGTGTGCTCTACTTTCCCAATAATGACTGCTGCACAAAGCATCCCATTGATTTTTCTCCCTCTGAGGTTAATTACAAACGCGGCAAAGCTCAACTCCATACATCTGCAGGCAGGTAATAATAAGCCTGATGCCCATTATGGTGAGCGAGTGCAAAGGTGCAAAATGCTGGGAGAGTTTCTTTTTTTTTTTTTTATCCAGATAACTGGAGCAATTTTAGTTTTACCAAAGGGCTGGCACAGGAAATTGACCTTATCTTGAAAGGTAAAAAAGCTGTTGAAAATATTTTTTCCCCACTGTTTCAGAATCAGAATCAGAAATACTTTAATGATCACAGCAGGAAATTATCTTCGTTACACGCTCCAGGTATACAAACCAAATATTGCACACATTCATCTTCTAAAGAAATAAAATACAACACAAAGGAATGCAATAAAGCACATTAAAAATAAAAATGTATACATATGTTACAGGGGTGAAACGGTTCACAAAATCCGTTCGGGATTCGGTTCAGTTCGGTTCGGTTCACTGTTTAATGGTGACGGTTTTCGGTTTGGTTCGGTATATGTTGATTGTTACACAGAAATCCCATGAAAATTAATGAAATTAATGAAAAAAAAAAAAAAA
>NW_015151766.1:78251-79289 GCF_000732505.1 Cyprinodon variegatus
TTAAGTGTTAAAGAGCAGTTGGACAGGTGTACCTAATAAAGTGGCCGGGGAGTGTATATATATTTAAAGATCTAAAAACACAGAAAAAGTTGCAATAAGAAGGTGCAAAAGACAGCAAAAGAATGAATAAATGTCAAAATTTTCAATAATTCTGTAATCCGAATTACAGAGGGAGGGTTAAGGACCTGAGGGAGGCGTTGTAGGGATTGATGACCACAGCTAGGAATGATTTCCTGTGACGCTCTGTGGTGCATCTGGGTAAGAGAAGTCTTGCATAAATTGTGAGGAATACCGTCGAGTTGTAGGTTTTATACAGTAACCCTTCAAAACATACAGCAGAACTCGAACTCAACATTATTTCAGACATTTTGAATTGAAAAAGCTTCTTGGATGGGAAGCCAAACGTCTTCAAACTTGGAAACAAAGTCCAGTGGATTGTTTTTTAAACGTTCTTTTTGGATTGACTATAACATGGATGACTCAGAATCTGCACCAGGATATGTACTGAAGTAAAGTATCACTACAAAAACATTTTATTCAAAAGAAATAAAGCAGTCATTCAAAAAAAATAAAACAGGTTTTGTTATAGAAGCCACTGATGTACTGAGTAACTGATCCTGACGTTATTTACTTGTTAAAATGATGCAAGAAGACAGATAAGAAACCTTTCCAAATCTATTTATTTTACACGATTAAGCTTTCAAACTAGCATTTTGAAATTATTTTTTATGTTTAAACAGCAAATCCAGTCCAGTGGCAATAGATTCAGTTTCATATGTGTTAATCTGACCTGATCTTTAATGTACGGAAGAGGATTAGGGCCACTGAAAAAAAAGAAGTTAACTGATTTTTAAATTTTATTTCAGTTTAACATGGGAAAAAAGTCAGAATTCTGACTTTTTTCTCAGAATTCTGACTTTTTTCTCAGAAAAAAAGTTAACTGATTTTTAAATTTTATTTCAGTTTAACATGGGAAAAAAGTCAGAATTCTGACTTTTTTCTCAGAATTCTGACTTTTTTCTCAGAATTCTGACCAAA
>NW_015151766.1:81632-83166 GCF_000732505.1 Cyprinodon variegatus
AGCGCTGACGACACGGTGGGTAGCATATTTTAAAAAAAGTGGGTTTAAGGTTGTTTTAAGGACATTATCGGACATGCTCTATGCTAGCCATTCTAAAGCAGCCAGGGGGTGATTCTAAATGAGCCAAAAAGCAGAGACAGGAGCAATTGTCAAAATTTTGGTGTCCTTCATTCGATTTCATCCTGGACACTACAGAAAATGGGCTTAAAGTGTAAAAAACCGAACTTCTCCTTTAATGTAGATCAGTCAGTTAATTATTAATGTTAGAAAAGTCGTTGCAACCACAGATATGGTGCATTTAGAATGACTAACTAGTCTTATTCATATCAGTTTTGACCATAAAAGCACCCGAAAGTATTCTATTTTCACCTCTTTATAAGCAAAAACCCAAACATATTTTCAAATTAGAGATTTTTTTAGATTTTGCCTCATTAAGAAATAAATACATACTTTTAATAAGTGGTCTTTGCTGTCATATAGTGGGATACTACTTAAATAGAGCACATGCATGTACGATGACATCTCTACTTTTAATATGCATAAACTTGCACTTGCATCTATTAAATGATAAATTATTTAAATTATATATTTCCACATGCTTTTTAAAACTCTAAGCAGCATTCTGTCTGACATTTTGGTCCAGTGAGTTTCATTCGTGCATCTAATTACATTGGTTAAAACTAGTTTTACATTTTAGGAGAGAGAAACAGTCTAACTGCATTCATTGCTGAGTAACAATGGGCATTTTTTTTATGGTAATGTTTGGTAATTATGTTATTTACAAAATGTATTAGTGCAGACAACCTTTTATTTTTCCTCCATGAACCAGGAAAGCAGATTACACGTTTAGCAACATTAGTCTTAATACCAAATTTTAGAGCAACACATGCTGCTTTATTTTGTCCCAATTGTAATTTTCTTGTATCGCTTAATGACATGTTGAACTAAACAACAAAGCAATAATCTAATGGAGACAATAAAAGTTTGTGCGATATATGGGATCGTTAAGCTAAATCTTGTGATAACAGAGAATGTGCTTCTAATTTTAGACTCTAATCTTTGGATGAGTTTATATTTAGATAATTCCTTCAGCTCATAAACTTGTTTTACAGACACATTTTTCATTTGGAGATAAAATTAAAGTTTGACCTTCAAAGGGATTTTTACTAATGTTTTGTTCAGTTCAATTCACCTTGCTGCTATTTAAGTGCCATCAGCAGAGATTGAGATTCCACTTTTGCTTAAAATCAATGGAAATTCATTCTGTGTGTTGAATCACACTAACAAAACTTCTTTGTGGTTTTTCATGTTTTAAAGTCGTGAGCAGCCTCTTGTCACCAAAGTAACTACTGATAAACTCTAATGCTGATTCTACCAAGCTTTATCAGAGTTTAAACATGAAGGAGTAACTCTAATTTAATGCTTTTTAATACTCTTTTAATGCTCTTAGAAATAATTTAATGCATTCAACAACTACCCATGACTATATTATATATATATATATATATATATATATATATATATATATATATAT